>NC_136073.1:239692968-239695468 GCF_964261635.1 Lissotriton helveticus
TGGGAACAGGGCCAAGCTCTAAGGGCCACCAGTCGGATGCCCAGTGTGTTGCCGCATGTCCAAAACACATGACCTCCGTCTTCCCCACATTACACTGCAGACAGTTTGTTGACATCCATTCTGCAATGGCTCTCATGCCATCTGCAAAAGATCTTTTTATTGCAGGTGTAAGGATTTTGAAAGGAAAAAGGAGTTGGGTGTTGTCGGCATACGACACCGGGGTGAACCCGAAAGATCTTGCCAAGTTGGCTAAGGGGGCCACATACACGTTGAAGAGTGTAGGACTTAGGCACGAGCCTTGTGGCACTCCCTTATTGAGCTCCCTTAGAATGGATTTGTGGGAGCCCAGCCTAACTTCTTGGAAACGACCAGTCAAGAAGCTCTTCATCCATGCCAGAGCCCCTCCCTCCACACCCACCTCACCTAGGCGGTTGAGAAGCACCGTGTGAGACACCGTATCAAAAGCGGCGGAAAGGTCCAACAGCACCAGAATCATTGAGCTGCCATCATCCAGTGCCATTTTGATGTTATTGGTCACTGTCTGAAGGGCTGATTCTGTGCTGTGGTTTGGCCTGAAACCAGATTGTGAATAGTCCAGGCCTTCCGTCGCTTCAAGGTGTTGAGAAAGATAGGTGTTCACGTGCCTCTCCGTAACCTTGCCCAGGTAGGGTAGGAGGGAGATAGGTCGTAAGTTGGAGAGGTCTGTCCATGGAGAAGATGCTTTTTTTCTAATCGGGTTCACCACCGCCCTTTTCCAGTCTGCTGGGACCTGACCTTTTGTTAGGGAGATATTAATCACATCCAATATGGGGGGTCCCAGGATAGAGATCATGGGGCCAACCATCTTGGCGGGAATAAGGTCACTTGGCGACCCTGATTTAATATGGCTGCAGAGGGAGAGGAGCTCTATGTTGGTAATCGGAGGAAAAGATGTTAGAGAGGGTTTATTGCTTATTGCCGGAGTCTGAGGATGGCAATTGTTGGTATTATTTATAGCGCTGTTAGCTGCTACTATTTTTTCATAGATATTATTTATTTTATCCTCAAAATATGTCGAAACTTCATCACATAGGTCTTGTGAGAAGTCATCTGAGCTCTCACAAGCAGTCGGTTTAATAAAATTCTGCAGGATATTAAAAAGCTCCTTAGAGCAATTGCCTGCTTGTGCTATCTGTTGCGTTAGATGTTGTTTCCTGGCTAGCTTTATGTTTTTATAATACTTTGATTGAGCATCTGAGAAAACTGCTCTGCTACTCTCGGTCTTCCTTTTTCTCCAAGCCTTCTCAGCTCGCCTGCAGTTTTGCTTTTCTACTCTCAATTCGTAGGTATACCAGCTATCCTGTTTGGACACAGGATACTGTTTATGCTTTTTTAAAGGAGCTACAATGTCAATAGCTTGCTTAATAGAGACATTGAGCTTAGCTAAGGCCGTATCAGCTGTGTCTGTTGCTAAAATTTCCGGATTTGTCCAGGATTCCTGGATTTTGTTGGCAGTGACTTTGTGCCATTGTCGACGCCAGGTAGGGGGAAGGGAAGCACTCTTTACAATTCTTAGAGGAGTTACTAATAAAAATTCAAGCATGCAATGATCTGTCCATGATATTTCTTTTACCGGGGAGCAGATTGCTTTGGCACTGTTACAGAAAAGTAGATCTAACATATGTCCTCCTTTGTGGGTTGGTCCTTGATTTTGTAATTCAAGACCTAGGTTAGAAAGGTCTGTAATCAAGGCAGTTGATTCGGAGAGTGTTGGTTGATCTACATGTGTGTTAAAATCTCCCAAAAGAAGAAAATCTTCTTTGGATTTAATATGAGGGGCTAAAATTTCCTGGAGGGTAAGTGCAAATTTCGGGTTAGGTCCTGGGGGTCGATAGACCAAAGCACCTTTCCAGGTGATATGATTAGTAAGAGTGAATTTAAAAATCATTATTTCTAGCTGTGGGTGCATATGTCGTGTCAGGAGGATCTGCAGCAGTGAGGAAGAATGCCGGCTGGCACAATTCCAATGCAAAACCCGTTTCCTTCAAAGAGGTTACAAGTCTGAAGCTATAGATGTGGCAATTCTCAAGGCAAATAGAATGGACAGAACGACACTCCTGGGCTCAGGAGTGACAAACTTGAAACCACGGGTCAAGGGTGCACAGGAGGTTACTAGGTTGATTATTGGTTACAGTAATCAACATAACAGTATCCACAAAATAATCAAGGACAATTGGTCATTATTGTCCGAGGATCCTGTTCTGGGTCCAGTTATTCCCAAATACCCTAGCATTACCTATCGTAAAGCTAGGTCTATGAAAGATAGCTTGGTATCCAGCAGCCCTGAGGTGGTAACCGGAACGTGGCTAAATGAGAGCAAAGGTTTTTTGAAATGCTCTAGTTGCAAAGCTTGCAAAAATGGCGTCAGTAAAACAGAAGTAAAAACGCCACTTTCGCCACTCCCTATCAAGATCAAACACAAGCTGAACTGCAAAACTGAATTTGCAGTTTATGTTTTAGA
>NC_136073.1:240300468-240457968 GCF_964261635.1 Lissotriton helveticus
CACCATTACATGACATTACATTTTTAACAAGGTGTCTCACACCACTCATGGCCTATACAGGTTTAATCCCATGGGGGAGACATTTCAAATTGGGGGTGCAAAAGCGAAACATTTTGGGGGAAAAGGCCAAGTCCAACAACTGTTTACAGCAAACGGAACATAGCAGCGACCCTGTACAGATAATCTTTAGAATCTGGACTACACTCTAGGTATCTAATCGGGCTTATCATTATTCCGACTCACCGAATGGAACGTGGTCCTTCTAATCATTTTTTTTGCCCTGATGAAGTTCCTATAACAGGAACGAAATGCGTTGGCTGTTGTCCTGTGTTTTTATATGAAGAAAAATAAAGAACTCTTGAAAAAGACTGGCTGAATTATGACTCCATCCATGGTGCTGCCTCCACCTTCGCTAGAAATATTTTAAAATCTTGCTGTGCTAGTTGTCCCAAGTGTACTAGTTGGCTTGAGAGATTTATCTTTTTATAACCTCAGCTCTTCAGCTTCTTTTATTGAGTGGAGAAAGATACACTTACTAGAACCACAAAGCATTCACTGAAAACATCAACATTGTAATTTATAAGCAGCTTCAACCTTATGTTAATACTAGTAAATCGTGCAGGTCCCAACATTCATTGTTGTTCAGACATGACCAGTTTAGACGCGTAGGACATGAAGGGATGTTGTTGGAAATGTTTGGTCCGTGTTTTATTTTTGCTTTTGCCTTTTTTTTTTTTTCTTCCTATCCACCTTAAGGTGTGTATTTTGTGCTTCCATCTCAAGCTTTCCCAGTTCAAGTTCCAATTCAATTTTCAAGCTCTACTTTTCTCTCTCCTGGGTATGCTATTTCTTCACAGTATTCTTTGATGTCACTTAAAAAAAACGACACTCTGTTTATATTTTGCAGGAGGCACTTACTATTTCAGTTCTTCTGAATCACAAAGGAATAGTAATAAAAATGAAGGCGGCAAAGGGAAGTCACCAGAGGAGGATGAGGGTAAGTACAGGGAATATGGGCACAAATACCAAAAATTGTATTGCATAATTAGTGGCCTGACTTTTGAATTACAATAGAAACTTGATTGATTCTGATATAAACAGGTATGTGTGTATTACAAGCAGTAGCGTCAACACAGTTTGTGTCTTTAGTGTCTGTCTTTGGCGTTTGGTCTCTGAATATGGTCATTATGCTGAAAATGTTGTAATACCAAGTCCATTAGTTGAGGTGTATATTCTGTAGATGGTTTATTAAGCTTAGTTACAAGGTAAGTTCCATGTAAGTAGATAGATGATAGCAGATAGCCCCACCAGGAGCCGCCTCCCTGCTGATCAGCCTGCACTCTCCAACTGTTACTCAGCACATCACCAGGCACCCATACATTCTATGACATCTCTAAGCATTCAGCATTCCATTAATCACCAAGCACTCCAGCACTCATCCTGGCTGATCAGTAGGGAAGATGTCGCTAAGGAAAAGGAATGGCAACAGTTAAGTCACAACGTATCCCCTTTCCTTAGGGAAATTTTAAACAAAAATCATGCAAAGAACAGAAACATGCATATAATCCAAAAGGAAGAAAATAGACCATACAGTTACATTGGCAAATCATTAAATACATAAAATTCACAAATGATTGATGGAACATTCCTAAAATATGCATGCATTAAAATCACAGACAAGAATGAGCAGAATATTCCTGAAGCCAACAATGACTCCTAAAGCAATCAACACTTCCTGAATCCATTAAATACATTAAGATCTACCCCATCCTTCTTCCTTAGGGAACATAAATATACAAGCATACCGAGACCAAAGGGGACGAGATGTAACACACAACACACCCTGTACTGCTCACCCAACAAGAATCTCAGGCAAACATACTTCACACAGTAATCATATATGCACGCCTGCAACACAGCACGCAAGTAGACCTACTCAGCACTGAGGTACTCACAACCCCACAACTCTGTACTAGGGTACTCACAACCCCCCAACTCTGTACTAGGGTACTCACAACCCCTCAACTCTGTACTAGGGTACTTGCCACCCTACAACACTGTACTAGGGTACAGTGGACTAGAAGTATGGGCGGACCGGAATAACAGGAGTGGAGGCCGGATGTATTGCGCTATTTTAGCGATTTATTTATTGGTCAGTACCATGGTAGGCAAAAGGGGTTGAAAAGGGTGTGAGCCGGGATGCCTTGAAGTCTTTTCCCGAAGCGTAAGCTGAACAGGGTTGCTCTCAACTGGGCTGGCCGTCAGGGTGAAGAGGTCTTCGGGTTGGCTTCTGGTCCACGGACGGGATCCGGTTTCGCCTCGGAGGGGAATGAGAGAGAGAACAGGGCGGTTAGTCCTTTTTGGTTTTGGACCGTCGGAGTACAATCGCCAACACCCGGGGTGTGATGGGGCCAAAGAGAACGTGAGGGCGAGGACGGTAAGGGAGGGCTCAGAGAAGGGGGGAAGAGAGAGGGGAAGGGGAAGAGCGTGCCGAGGTGAGGGAGGAGTGTAGGGGCTATGGTACAAAGGACTAGGTGAAGTGACACGACTAAATATTATATACAGTGCAGAGGTGGTCTGTCAGTGAAGGATACTATGTACAGCTAGATTACACTATCTACAGGGAGGCACGGAGAAAAGATAACAGTGTACTCACGTGCCCCGCCGCAACTCTCCAGCGAGTTGCGTCCGCTCTCCAGCAACCTCCTGAGGACTCCACCTATCTTCGGTCCAGACGTCCTCCTCTTCTTCGTCTCCGCTCCTCGCACTCCTTCCGCTCTCCTCCTCAGGTTCTCTGCACGCTGTCTCCTGCCACGAGTCCGCAGACCTTGAACGCTCTCCTCTCTTCATCGTCGGCTTTTCTGTGTCGGGCCGGTGATGGGGGCGGGACTTCTGGGGTCACAGGAGATCTCTTCCGGTTCGGTCCGCGACCCCGCTGGTTGCTCCGGGTCCTGTAGGGAAAGAAAGAGAGGAGGAGTCCTGGTCGTCAGGGACGCGGGAGGGACGGGATCAGAGGCCATGGAATCCCTGCTCGGGCGCCGCCCTGTTGAGGTGAGAGGCGCTCCCCTTCCACAGGTACTCACCACCCTACAACTCTTACTAGGGTACTCGCAACCCTACAACTCTGCACTAGGGTACCCGCAACCCCACAACTCTGCATTAGAGTACTCGCAACATCACAACTCTGTACTAGGGTACCCATCACCCTACAGCTCTGTACTAGGGTACTCCTCACCCTACATCTCTGTACTAGGGTCCTCACCATCTTACAACTCTGTACTAGGGTACTCACCACCTTACAACTCTGTACCAGGGTACTTACCACCTTCAAACTCTGTATTAGGGTACTCACCACCGTACAACTCCGTACTAAGGTCATCACAACCCTACAACTACGAACAAGAACGCAAAACCTCACCAGATGCTCACCATTATTAAACACATAATACTGCAAGCCAGTGTACGAGACCCTGTAATCATTGTGAAAGAGTAAATCCAACTTGCATTTAGCATAAACCTAAGCAGGAAAAACAGAATAGCATACACCCCCCCATACATCACCATATAACATAAACAATGATAATGACCACAGAAATAAAGTAAACATAATAAAACATTATCAACAAACTAGGGCAAGTGTAGGCAGTCGCAAAAATATTTAAAGTTCCCCTGGTGAGCAATTTCCCCCCACCCGAGAAACAAAACCCCACTCCGCTTCCAATCCTAAGTATTGTGCAAGAGTGTCAATGTTCCCTTATCTTCTGTTCCCCTGTCAGGTCTGTACCTCACCCCGCATGTTCAAGTTTGCAAATCCTTATCTCAGTTAGCAGATGCAATAAAGGTCTCCGCACAACATAAATCCACTCCCCCTCATGCGTCTAATGAATTCGCGCTGCACGCCACTTCCTGTATCCTTAGAACAAGCAGTGCACGGACAGATACCCGTTCTAGTTGGCAGTCTAGCAGTAATCATGGTCACGATGCGCTCCACTCATTGTCTCGCAACTTCACCAATCGCGAAGGTCCACCGACAAGTGACGATTGTTGCTGACTCATGCAGAGTGCATTGCGGTGCTCGCAGTGAAGACTCGGGGTAGCAGTAGGAGAAGACACATCCATGAGACAGGTCAGGGCACATGGGCATTTTCAATTGCCGCCTCACATCCTGGTAAGTGGACATGAGCCATGCATAGATTACAGTCTTGCGGCTATTTGAATTCTGCAGAAGCCAACGGTAAAAGGACACGCACTCCCCACTACCCACAGTAAGCCAAAGTTAGAGTTGGAATGCCCCCACAGCATTGCAGAACTCACTGTTATTAATAATTTCCACAGTACCTTCACCATTTTTACCACAGGGATCGAGCAGCTGGTTCTTACAACAAACGCCATATGTTCACAACGCTGCCGGCTCCTTCACAAGAAATGCTGCTAATTTTCTCCAAATACACGCAGCTCTCTCAACCTATTTTAATGCTGCCCATTCCTCCAAAAATAAAGTCTTCTGATTGCTTTAGCTGAGTTATCCAAATTCATAGCTTTAAATCAGAAAGCTCCATGTACATGTATAGTAACTCCCGGTTCTTGCGCAACTCATTGCAGTCTATTTCACCACGACTGAGCACACAAGGAAGTGAGCTAGCTGGGATCAGTTCATTAAAGTCAAGAAGATCAAATGCCCCAGGCAGCAGGCTGTCTAGGTGATGAGGGAACCGGTGGGGTTGACCAGGGCATTGCTTTTCCTTCAAGATTAAGTTTGCTTAATTCCAGTTTCTTCTGTAGATTCCTTAGTTCCTGTTTCTTCAGCAGGTTCCTTACATTACATAGTCCACAACACATTGGCTCTTGCTCAAATCGTCGCCAACAATGTTGTAATAAAACATCCATTAGCTGGGGTGTATATTCTATAGATGGTTTATTAAGCTTAGTTGCAAAATAAGTTCCATGTAAGTAGGTAGATGATAACGGATAGCCCCACCAGGAGCAGCCTCCCTGCTGCTCAATCTGCACACTCCAACTGACACTCAGCACATCACCGGGCACCCATGCATTCTATGACATCAACAAGCATTCAGCATTCCATTCATCACCAAGCACTCCAGCACTCATCCTGGTTGAGCAGTAGGGAAGATGTTGCTAAGGAAAAGAAATGGCAACAGTTGAGTCACAACAATTATATGGTCATTTGTCTTGATTCTCTTGATCTACATTGGGTTTCATTAGCTATATGAACATTATGTTTTGATTTTCATAACTTATTTTATGTATTTTTATGATTTTGTTTGTTAGACCAGTTGGACTTTTCTGATTATTTTAAATTAGCTGTTGGAATGCCAATATGTGTTCTCAGTCTTCTTACTCTGTGATTGGTGGCTAGATGCTGAGAGCAACACTGTTGGTAATTGGTGCATCATGGGTATTGAGATGTTTACTGTTTCAGAAACACTTCTTGTTAAACTTGTTATGTAGTATGTGGATAGACAAATACTATATTTACAGTAGTTTCCTGTCTGTTTGGAGTGTAAGGTGTGTTGGTGCTGATTAGCCTGGACTCGGAGTGCTGTTAAGTCACCATTCGATCCTAGACATCTTTGTCTACAGTGATTGTGTGGATGCTGAACATATAAGTAGTAACTGTCAAATCTTTAATCTGTTTGTTTAGACGCACACTCCATAAACAGCGGTCGCCTTTCCTTGTGTTTTGTTACGGATTTGTGCATGCTTACTGTTGGAACGTTTAGTGCTGAACACTTTCATCTGCGATAGCTGCTTCTCGCTTAAAAAGTAAGAGCTCTTACTGAATCTAGAGATGATACTTCTTTACATTATGAACTCAAGTTTATGCTATGGTCTTGGGTGACTGAATTTATCTGTCCATGACCTTTCAATTATAACTCAAAGGTCCCCTGCACACGCTAATGGTACATAGATTTAAGTTAGTACAGTAATGAGTGTAGGAAAGAAAGAAACACTGTTCATCCACTGCTGTGTGTGGTTCCAGGATTTATTGTCCTTGTGCGTTCCTTGGTACAGGAACGCTGACACACTCACACTCTGGAGACTACACCAGCTGCTTCACCGGATTGGGTGACCAGCAGCAACACAATCAAAGCTGGCTGACAGCCATAACTCTACAAATAGGGTCTCACAATAGTTAGTAACTGCATATTCTGAATACTCGTCTGCTTTATAGAATATATAATCCTCTTCATGAGGAAACTTTAAATAGAATCCTGGTTGCTGTTACCCTCAAGACCTTCTACTATTATTTACCTTTGGGACGGAAGTACAACCGACAATAAGGACCAAAATCATAGGAATTTAGCCCTGAAGAAGTTGCGGTGTACATCATGGTAGCAACGAAACACGTGTTGGCTAGGCTAAGACTCTGTACCAAGCAACACACAACGAGGACAATAAATCCTGAAATCACACAGAGCAGTGGATGAACAGTGTTTCTTTCTTTCCTACACTCATTACTGTACTAACTTAAATCTATGTACCACTAGCGTGTGTAGGGGACCTTGGAGTTATTTGTCTGTCTGTGGTTTACCACAATCTAGGGAGAGGGGTGGTTCTCCCTACCCTTTTGCACCGCACTTACGCCTAAGTTCATCCTATAATATTTGCGTACTGCCTTAGAGCGTCATTCCCCCCTCTAGAACAACCACCGGGCGGGCAGCACCTTTCAATATTATCCCTATTGATGTGTAGTATGAAGAACGTTGTATGTCCTCCTGTCAAATTCTCTTTTCGCTGTGATATTATACAGTCAAATGATTAATTCTTTATCAGAAACCCAAGTTGTTTCATTATAACTATTTTCAGCATGTTGGCGCTCTGAACTGCACATCTATTAATGTTATTACGATGACTATCGCTATTATATATTTATGTGCATTCAAAATCTAAAGTGCTTCTTTTCAGGGTGATGACTGTTGTATAAACATCCACAAGAATTTGAATGATGAGATCTTCTAGATTCAGCACAGGAAACAGATTTGTGTTGTCCAGCAGCAGTAACCGTACTGGCTGGAACAAGCACGAAACATAGAATACATTAATACTAATATTCTACATTCTAATGTATCATCAACACTAAGAAAGGATAATAATACAACACATTCCCCTCTTTATAATGGAACAAAAGAATACAATAACATAGTTTGAGAATTTAAACAAAAACAATAAATATGTGGCAATTACAAAAATAAATATGTGGCAACTGGCAATCTACCACCACTACCTATTACACAGAGAAAAAAAGAAACAAATTGAAAATTATCCAACAACCAAGTCCTTCAACCAAGAAGGTACGTTTTTCTTCCTTTCACATCTCCCGTCCATTGCATTAGTACATTCCTTATTAACCTCACAATTTGCTTCAGGTACAGTCGTGTTTCGGTAAGTTAGTTCACAAATATCAGTAGACCACAGTGGATCTGTAACAGAATCAGTTTTACTTCTCCCTCCTAATTGACTCTTTTTGCTTAACACAACTCTTTTTAAATTCCATACTTTACCGTTCTCTAAACGAACAGCATTCTTCAAAATTTCAGTTACTTTTTCTGGGCCATAAAATCGACTGAAACCTTTAGCAACCTTTGTTGGTTTTTTGATCCTTACCCAATCACCAACTTTAACACAAACATTTCTAACACCATTATAATGATCATAATATTCCTTACTTCTAGTTTGAATTTCCATGAATGTTTTCTTAACCAACTCAGGTGACCACTCTAAAACAGAAATTTCTTTCTACCAAACAGGATTAAACTTGCATCCTGGAGATTTACCTCTTATCATTATATAAGGTGATAATCCTGCTACATCATTTTTAGTTATCCTGTATGCCCACATCGCTTTATTTCCAGCCAATTTCCAATCAGTCCCATCTGACACAGCACCTTGAATTGCCCCTTTCAACTCCTGGTTTAACCTTTCAACTGTACCATTCCCACTAGGATTATAAAGTGCCGTGGTTTCTCAAGATCCAATTCTCATGCCAACAGGAGGAATCACTTTACAACCTCTAAAAACAATGTCGTTTTCTAAGGCCCGCTCATACCTGACCTCCCAGAAGGCTTTACACTCCTTTGATAACACATCTTTCTTAGGCCATCCTTCTGACATGTACTTCACAACTTCTAGTAAAACTTTGTCCTCCAAATGCTTTTCCATCCAGATTTTATGTTCAATAGCAGACGGACCTGAATCGTGCACAAAAGCTACTTTAAAGTCATTCCAAAGATCATCCTCCCACACTTCCCAAAGGGTTTGGTAATCTAGACAAAAAATCAGCTATTAAATTCTCTTTAACTGGAACGTAAACTATTTTGTACATATAATCTTTCATTCTCCTAGACAACCTTGCTAATCTCGCCGAAGAAGAAGAAATGCCTTCAGTAGAAAGTATGTTGATAAGTGCTTTATGATCACTACGAATGACAACCGGTTTATCCCATATGAAAGCTCTAAAATGATAAGTGCCCAGGCACAAACAAGTGCTTCTCGCTCGATTATAGGATATTTTTCTTCCGCGGGAGAAATGGACCTTGAGGCAAACAAAGTAATGTTTTCCTTGCCTTGAACATTTTTCTGAGAAATAACGGCTCCTAAGCCCTTATTACTAGCGTCTACAGTAATGTAAGTGTCCGAATTGGGGTCAAAACTTGTTAAATGAGGAACTTTTTCTAACAATTCTTTAATATACTGGAATTCGTCTTCACATAAGAAATCCCAACAGAATTTAACATATTTCTTGAGAAGTTGCCTGATATTAAATGCTTTCTCTGCAAAATTTGGAATAAACTATGCACAATATTCTACCATTCCCAGGAAAGATCTTCCCTCATCTTTGCTCCTGAGAGATGGTATGTTTACAATATTATTTATTAAACCAGGTTTAGGTTTAACACCCTCTTCGCTGATAACATGACCTAAGCAAGGTACACTTCATTCGCTGAATTTACATTTGCTTAACTCAATAGTTAAACCCTTATCTCCTAACATACTTAAAACTTTATATAGCCTCTCATCATGATGATCTTTAATCTCACCAAAAACTAAAATGTCGTCCTGGAAAAATAATACACCATTTTGTTTCCCAAATAAGTTATACATAAGTCTTTGAAATACAGCTGCAGCCGATGCCAGGCCAAAAGGCATCCGCTTGTACTGAAAACAACCAAAAGGTTTGATAAAGGCCGTACTTTTCCTAGACTTTTCCTGATAACAAAATCTGGTGATAGGCACTTGAAAGATCGATGGTTGAAAACCATGAAGCCCCCTTGAGGGAAGACACCATTTCAGTAATTTTTGGTAAAGGGAAACAATCAATAAGTATATTATTATTATTAACATGGCGTAAGTCAACACACAAACAGATTTTTTCATTGTTCCGTTGAGCAACCACAACTGGAGGAATCCAGTTAGAAGATTCCACCGATTCGATGATATCCATTTCTTTTAATCTTTCCAGTTCCTTGGCTACTTCATGTATCATAATTGGTGCCATTCTCATTCTGTGTACTTAAGGAATAGCATCTTTTTTAAGTATGATCTCATGTTCAGATCCTTTGTGTACCTAGTTGTTCTTTAAATACATCCGGTAACTTCTTCTCCATTTCTCTTCCAAGCGATATGCCTTCATCTACTCCTAAAACTTTTTCTACACTACTTGGATCCAAAATAATATGCAAGTTCCCTTGATCTAGCCAGCCCAATACTGATGGGCCATTCTTTGCCACATATAACTTTCCTCTTGCACATCTGCCCGTGAATGCGAAAGATAACCATCTGTATCCAATCATGTCTATTTTTTCACCAGTGAAAAACTCTGGATTGATATCTGATGGGGATAAGTATTTACCTACTTTCTCAGTAAATGTATTCCTTCATACTTCCTTGTTCACTATTGTAAAAGGTGAACCTGAATCTTCATAGATTTTTCTTCTAACTCCACTAATGGACATATTGCACTCTGGTTTTCTTTTTGTGTTCTTCTCATCAACATTTAGTACAAACTTCCTTTCTGGCAGATTCAGCACACTACTTTGTTTATCATTTTCATCCTCGTTCTCACTACTACTTGAGCTTTTAGTACTATGAACACATTTTACTTTAAAAATCTTTTTGCGGCAAACCTTTGCATAATGCCACAATTCATACACTTTTGTTTAATGGCTGGACAAAACTTACTGTACGTTAAATGATCTTTACTGCCACAACGGTAGCATTTCCACTCTGTTACTATATTATGTTCAGGTTTCCGTGAACTAACTTTGCATACACAAGATCTTTGTTTAGTTGTTGTAGTTCATTAGTACATCTTCCAGACATTTCAGCTTTGTGTACAATATTGACAACTTCATCTAGTGATAAATCTCCAATAATACATAACCTCTCCTGAATAGTATTGTTGTTGCTATGCATCACCAATTGATCTCTAATGAAAGCATCATGGTTTGTACCAAACTTGCAATCAATAGCTAACTTCTTCAGTTCTGCAACATAGTCACCAACTACTTCACCTTTAAGCTGTTTACCCTGAAAGAATTTATACCTCGTAATTCCAATACAAACTTTTGGTGTAAAGTATTTTTCTAAATCTTGTAGCGCTGCTAAAAATACATTTGTATCACCAGTAACAGTACTTTTAGGCATTTTATTATAAGTCTTTAATCCTAATGGACCTAAGGACAGTAAAATAATTATTTTCTTTTGTTCTGCTGACATTTTCTTATTCTCATCAATTGCTGCAATGTAATTATCAAAATTCTCTTTCGATTCAGACCACTTCATAGTCTGTTCGCGACCAGTCACCCAAAAACTATGGGGAGGATTAATTGTAAAATTTTGTTGAGCCATCACTTCTTCATAACATTCTAATATTTCTTAAATTAAATTTTAATTGGTGCGTAGAACTTTTCCATAAATGTCACTCAAAATGCATATTGTATAACCAAATAAGGTAATATAATAACTTTCCCACCTGTTTCCTGTGTATTCTTCGAGGATAAAAATAAACTAGTTTGTAATCTGTAGCTCTTTCTCCCGCGTCGTTATTGAATCTGTAATTTGCTCCGCGTTGTTTGGGAAACTGAAATCGACAAACATGAAACAAAATGGCCTCTCTCTGGGGTCACGTTGCGTGACCCGGGCGTAATTACACTTCACGTTAACTTGGTGAAGTCACACGTTGCGTACGCTCGATACGGAACACTTGGTGTTCAGCGCACTGTCAGTCCCACGTCATTGCATTGGGAGATATGGAATGCAAGACGCAAGATGATTTTGAACATCACGCTTTTCCTTTTCAAAGGATGCAGTGAAGTAGAAGCGCTTCCAGTGGCTAACGACTCTCCAAACACAGCGGACCGACGTCTCATGCTGTGTTTAAGGTACAAAACAAAATTTACCATAAGAACAAAAATCCTCTTTGAAATTTGTGCTCCACCAACGATAATCCAATTAAAATATACTTTACAACGCAGACCGAAATTCCCCAAAAATTGTTATTCCAGATGAAGAATCTAAGGTTCATCCGCCAGCTCATCGCCAATAAATTGTAGTATAAACATCCACAAGAATTTGAATGATATATCTTCTTTATTTAGCACAGGAAACAGGTGTGTCTTGTCCAGCAGCAGTAACAGTACTGGCTGGAACAAGCGCGGAACATAGAATACATTACTACTAAGATTCTACATTCTAATGTATCATAAACACTAAGAAAGGATAAGAATACAACAATGACATCGACATTAATCATTAATGTTAGACTTGAGCAGTTAAAGGGTCATCTACTGTAATGAACCGTCTATCCTACAACCACCATTGCTTTTTTAAAGCCAAGAATTTTGAAATGGAAAGAATGAGACCAAAATTGGTCTGAGAACATGGGTGCAAGAGGAGCCTATACAAGATGAGGATTGTTTTCAGAATAAGGAGACTCAAAACACTGTCTTTGAGAACAGGAAGGCTAATAGTATTTTGGAGTGTACTGTGTAATGAAGTATCTGCTATCTTAATATAAGAGAGTTTATATAAAAGGCATCTTCGAATGACATAAACCTTGAACTTCATTCCTCATGACTTCCTCTTAATGACGTCATGTATGCCCCCAGTGAATCACTTGTCAAAATATTGTGGTGCAGTAATTAGTTTGTTCATTATTGGTATTAATTATGTAGTGTGCATGTTTACCTGGTTATTGTCAAGTTTCTTGTTTCAAATAAAGGAAGTCAGTGGGGGAAGGATTCAAAATTGGAATCTTCCTTTCAGCCACTGGTCACACCTGCTGTTTACATGCACCTTCTCTTGAATGCTACCTGACAAAATGAATATATGTCCTATTGCCAAGCACTTTTCCCATCCCCTTAGAAAAGAAGACTCAGTCTGCTGTTCAATGAGCCTAAATTTGTTAGCGTTCGAGAGCTAGAGGAGTTTATGTAGTAACCCCCCCCAGATTAAATCAACCTCTGCATAACTCTTATTGTAACTGTAAATTGAAGTTTAGATCTTCCCTAGAGCCTCACCCTCCAGTATGGATTAGTGCTGCACTCTGATTTGATTTTGTGTGTGGGGGTTTTTTGTCCCAAGGACATTAATTGATGACATCTGTTTTTTTTACTTGACTTATATTAGTACAATTGCACTGCAGCTTATTTTTATGCACTCTCATAATCATATTCTGATTATTTATTTTTTAGTAGATCTCCACTGACTTATGGTATACAGAGAAATAACATTCAGAATGTTACCACCTTACGATTGTTTGTTGCATCCTTTATGATAATAAATGAATGTGCCTTTTGTAGGCTTTTGTAATCTAACTTTGTCACAGTGTATGAATTTGGATTGCTTCTATTTTGATAATAGTGTGCCCGTCACTTAGTTGGATAAAAAGAAAAGTGTAGTTGCATGCAAAGTAGTAATGAAAATAAAGTCAGAAGTTCAAGCTCTATCTATGTCCCTTAGTAGGCACGCAGTGTCTACATACTCGTACTATCTGCCCAAGAACCAGCAGCAGGCAAAGGATGTAATGTTGCAGGGCACCATCTCATGTACAATTGATTCAGAAAGGACCTGTTTACATTTCTATAAAAGTGGTTCACATCAATTTAGTATTAAGGAAGTTGCTAAGTTAAGCCGATGATAGGAAACCCCATTGAACCAGAACTCTGTCAAAGGCAACCAAAACTAGTGAAACACAAAGTGGAATAGGGAGGGCACAATAGTTGCTACCTGGCTGATGGAATTGGTTTTCTCTTGAGCAAACCCAGGTTCTTCAGCTAGGCTCATTAGCAAAGTTGGTGCATACTACCTATCGAGATGAACAAGGAGAACACTTTTGCAAAACTATTCTATAAAATTTAGCAAAATAATTTGTTTTGGGATCTAATTGGGAATACGTTCTTGAGGACCAGTAAGTATGTGCCAGGACTCCTAGACTTAAAAAGCCTTTCTTTATAATAAAGACACTTCCTCCTGGATGATTAAATACAGACTTAAGAATACAGATGGCAAATTCTTTCTATGTTAAGGTCCATTCTAGTTTGTTTATTCAACTTTGAATTTCTAATCTGTAGATTTCCCAAGATTATCTGTTGTGTTAGACTATAGGATACACTCTTTCTGCTTCCAGTGACTTATGATGGAATTGTAGGGCTAGAGTGTGAGATTTCATGAACTCGAGTGTTAATAGTTATAGGTTTGTTTTTCTTTTTACCTATAGGCATATTTATTCCGCAGGTATCTCCACAGTTTTTCCAAAGCTATTCCAATGTCACTTAAAGTCGCGCCATTTATACTTGGAGAATGTTTTACTCGGAACAATAAATACGATCTCAGAAATTAATCTTTGCACTGCAGTCACAGAAGTTCTCTTGATATGACTTGGGCAAGCTGCATAGTTTGAAGGTCTCTCCTCCACTCTTTTAAAAAACACTCTTCAGAATCTCCTAAGTGAGATCTAAGTTCATGTTGGCGTAATCCACTTAGTGTAGCATGCTTCATTGTAATATGCCATATTCTGAAATAGTAACTGCAACCTTTGAACTGAGTTTTTCTTTCATATTTAATTGTTTAAAAGCAACTTCAGAGTATGCTATAACGGGACTTGTCCGCGAGCATTATGATTTCTTTCTTTCTCTTATCTCAGACAGCCTTTTAAGTGTGATTAAAATACATTTGAAACCTAACCAAACTACACAACCCAGAAGACTTCATGGAAGAACTTCAAAACACACAATTAGATTGTCTGTTCCAGACTCTCTTGAGAATATATGCATGAACGACCTCATCATGTAATGCACAATAGCCACAGATCAGTCCCTTTGGTTTCATTGGTTTGCATGTATGTTTTTTAAATATCCCTTTGTACCTGCCTTTTTGGCAGGTTTTGGTGAATAGTCAATAATGTTGTCCTTACATCTCTCATGTTTGGGAGGTCCTGCATGGTGTTTAGTACTAATCTGTCTGATGTTTCCTTCAGGTATTGTCTGACTGCGACATGCCTGCTTCTGTGTGAGTCCTGAATGTGCTCTGCATTTGTTTGCTAGCACTTATAGAAAAAGCTACCTATTTCCCATTGAGCATAGGTTAAACTTTATTGAGGAGATGTGGGTTTTTGTGGTCCTAATTATGAGCTGTATGCCAGCCTGTAAATCCTGAAATTACAAAAGCAATCAAATGGCAATTGTACGCAGTCAAAAATGTATGTCAAACTCCTTCACCGTGAATAGAAAACATTGTAAGTGAAAAATTCAAGTGAAACCACATATGACGTTAGTAAAACATTTTCATACAACCTGGTAATGTAGCTTAATTAAAACTGGAATAGGAGTGGACTCTTGGATAGCACAGATCCTGTTGGAGTATACAAGGGGCTGCGATGGAGGTCTGCTCATTGTGAAACACTAGCATTTCATTGTCCAAACATGGTTTATTGAGGTGCATGTGGGGTTAAGTAATTGACCAAAATATTCCTAATGGTCCTTAATTGTTCTCAATGATTCTCTCTTGGCGAGTTCTGAGGATCCGCCTGGGTGCAAACGTCTGTCTACGTGCCATATTTCGACTAAGGTGCACTTTGTATCCATTACCTAATACTCATTTTCTCATTTGTGTGATTAACATTGTATTGTTTTTATTCACATTCAATGGGTCTGGACTCAACTGTGTCAGATTGTGTTGATTACTTTTAGTTTCATACGTTCTGCATTGTAGGAGCTTCATTGATAGACATAAACACTACAATAATTCTCCGCTCGGTGCATGAACCTTGAACACTTCTCATTCTTATATTGTCTATCCATAAGATGAGCCTATCAGAGATTACTTTTTTCTTGACTAATTCCTGTTGCACTTAAAATAAAAAAAATTCAAGCTTGCTTTGCAGCATCTGATGTACAAAAAGTGTAAAAATGTATACCAAGAAAGACAAATGCAGTCTGATAAGTCTACATTAAAAGCTGAGGAAAAACTTGGGAGTCCAACATACACACCTTATTTTTTTTAAAACTAGAATTCGGGCAAGACTTCAATTTTCTTACTTTTACTTATCATATTTAACATCATATTGCAGAATAGAGGTTCTCCCCACCCTCCCTGTATTCTAGCAAGAATTTTCCTTAAAAATACCTTGCTTTTTGAGAAATGTCCATCCTTTGTGAGAAAAAAGGCAGTTTGCGCCTCCCAGACTCTCATACGTGTAAAGAATGTTACATTTGAAAAACAAATAATTGTTCAGAAGGACTTTGAAAGACCGGGAGAGCATACTGCTTAGAGGGTTACTCCAGGACAAGAGTGCAGAGTAAAAAGGAAGAAAATGAGAGGCTGGAGATGGCATCCTCTCATGTACCGCATAGAAAAAAGTGAGATACTGACAAGCCTCCCACGCTGGGAGATTTGAAGAAAAGTAGTTCAACATGTAGGCATCAACATAGAAGACACCATTCTCAATGTCACTGAATAATCATGTCCAATGTAATGGTGTCGATGTTGAGAGCATCTACGCCCACCTGCCCTCCATCCGAGACCAGCACAATGTTTATTAAACATCATTACTGCCATAGAGAGCACTGTTCTATGGTGTGACACCCACTGCCTAAATTGCAATAGAATTCAGGACACCGACCCATGGGAGGCAAAACCAACAACACTGCCATCGAATTCTAAACACCGATCTATGCTGACAAAACTCGCATCCCCTGCAACGTCCTAGACAAAGCACCAATTGACGCCAACCTCATTGGCTTCTTAGAAAAAATACAGCATGAGGTCAACACTATATCTATTGCGGTTGACATCAAAAGGAGCTAGAGTGGAGTTTCTCCTTTTCTTATGATGTCTACACCGTTGCCATCAATAGTTTATCTTGCCTCAGCATTGTCTCTCAATTCTTCAAGGCTAACGCCGCCTCATCAAATTGTCATTTCTCCGAATATAACTCCAGAGAATTTATATTTCCTCTCAAACTCCAACACCAAAGAAGAGACAAGATCCTCTAGATTTCCTTCAAGGCCTCTTCAATCTACATGCCCTCCTCCTGCATGAACTACCACTCCGACCTATGGTAACTCTAATTCCACATGAAGACCCATTACAGGTCCTTTTAGCAGCATACAACTTTCTCCTTCCAGGATGGTATCGAGACCCACTTCTATGTCTCCATCAAGAACAAGTAGACCGGCAACGATTCCTCCTCCTAGACCTCCATTATTGCATTATCACAAAAAGGCATAGATCCTCTTCCTTGTCCCGATCTCCCATTTCGGTTCGTATGATAATCACATGTCAATGTCACCTGCTACGTCTCCCTTGTCGCTCGCATGGATACCGTTACTACCACCTTCAATGTTGTCTTAGCCAGGGGTGCGGCTCACCTAAACATTCCAATTGAGGCACTGTAGTCAACCTTGTTACTCATACTGAAATAATTGCAGGTGAGATTAACTCCAAAGCCACTACTACTGGTAGTAATAGCCTTTCTTAACATTGCAGAGGAAAAGTGCCTTACCCTGTTACACTAAAGGCTGCAATTCCCCATCTAAGGAAAAATATAGGAAATCTCAAAAAGACCCTGAATTTCTTACACCTGAACGAAAGCCTGATTGTCATAATGACTTCTGTGAGACTAGTGCATGCCCCAGCACCGGAGATTACCACCTCCTGACAGAAAAAGTAAGCAGCTGCTCACTACTGGCACAGAGATGCCAAGTTTTCTTATTGCTTATGGGTAACCTTTCCATGGTTTCAGTGCACAGAAAAGGAACATTCTACTTCAAAAAGTGTAACACTTCCAGTGACCCTTAGCTTATACTGCGTATAATGCAATTTTAAAATAATGAGTTACATATTCACTGTATATAGTTCCTCTTCCTCCCCCTCTCGCTCTCCCCCTCTCGCTCTCCCCCTCTCGCTCTCCCCCTCTCGCTCTCCCCCTCTCGCTCTCCCCCTCTCGCTCTCCCCCTCTCGCTCTCCCCCTCTCCCCTTCTCGCCCTCTCCTTCTCGCCCTCTCCCTTTCCCTCTACCTGTCCCCCTCTCCTCTCCCTCTCCGTCTTTCCCTCTTTCCCTCTCCCTCTTCTCCTCTTCTCCCCTTCTCTCCCTTCTCCCCCTCTCTCTCCCCCTCTCTCCCCTTCTCCCTCTTCCGCTTCCTCTCCTCATGTTTGATAATGTTCAGTCAATCAATCAGGATTTATATAACGCTACTAATCACCCGATAGGGTATCCAGGAGCTAGCAAGGCTCAATCGAAAAGCCAGGTTTTGAGGGCCCTTTGGAATTCTGGAAATGAAGTGATGTTCTGTAGCTGTTTGTGGAGGCTGTTCCAGTTCTTTGCTGCGATGTAGGAAAATGAGCGTCCTCCACTACTGATTCGGGAGATGCAGGGAGTGTGGTGAAGTGATAGGAAGGTAGAGAGTTCAGGTGGTGTTTAATCTAGGCAACTCCTTGGTTGTGTTGAGCCTTGTGTGTGTGGGTCAGTAGCTTGAATTGGCATCTCTTCTGCATAGGGATCCAGTGGAGTTACCTGAGGTGGGGAGATGCAGGGAGTGTGGTGAAGTGATAGGAAGGCAGAGAGTTCAGGTGGTGGTTAATCTAGGCAACTCCTTGGTTGTGTTGAGCCTTGTGTGTGTGGGTCAGTAGCTTGAATTGGCATCTCTTCTGCATGGGGATCCAGTGGAGTTACCTGAGGTGGGGTTTGATGTGGGTTTGTCAGGGGAGGTCCAGGATAGTTCTGGCTGTGGTGTTTTGTATGGTTTGAAGTCTCTGTACGAGGTGTGCGGCAATTCCTACATAGAGCATTGCCATAGCCCAGTCCGCTGTTGATTAGGGCCTGTGTCACTGTGTGCCTCGCGTGTGAGTGTAGCCACTTGAAGATCGTATGTAGCATGTACAGGGTGAGGAAGCAGGCGTTGGAGATGGTGTTTATCTGCGTTTTCATGGTGAGCTTTGTAATCAATGATGATTCACGGCTTGGTCGGCGGGTGTGGGTTCTAGGTTTGATGGCCACATGGACTCGTTTCATGTGTATCAGGAGGTCTTCGGGGATCGTGACTCATCTGATGACAGGAATACTGACGTACTACTGCTTCCTGCGCAGGGTGTGAGCGGCCCCTTTAAGCCAAGCCAAGAAGATCCAGAAGGGGAGTGCCTTGGAGACGATGTCAGCACGAACCACCCTATCACGGGGGGAGCCGAACGTTAAGGGGGAAGACGCCGAATACGCTGTTGCGCTTGCCCGGATTCCAGCGTGGAGACCAGAGAGCCTGCTGAAGACGCCGGGAGAGACAGAGGGAAGCCGCCATCCTGTAGAGAGGTCCGAAGAGTCCACGAAGGTGCCGATCGACCCAAAGGCTACAGGACACCAGATACACCACGCGACGACCCGCCACACTCCAGGAGGAGCGTGGCTGGTGCAGGTACGTCGCCGCATACGGAGGTTGGTGTTTTCACAGGAAGGGAACAGATAAAGGGTGGAGGGTGGTCACCGGTTGTCTCTCACTCTCTCACATGGTGGTGGAGCTCGGTGCGTCCTTCACACCCGTCCCTGTTACCGTCTTGAAGAAGATTCTCCCATGCTGATTCTTGGCTTTTGCTTTTCTTTTTCTACAACGCTGATCCTCCGGAGGGAGAAAGGAAGTCCCCAGTAACCCACGTGAACTCCCACAACGAGGACAAGACCACAAGCAAGAATTCTCAAAACTACAAATCTCACTATTGATTACGTATTTTTGTTTTTTTTCTGGCACAATAAGAATAAAAAGCAAAGCTCCACTATCCAGTAGTCCTGCCATATTCTTTAAAAAGGGCTAATTCAGAGTATACCATACCCCCCCCCCCCCCCAAGACCTATCTGGACAAAAGTGATGGAGAATGCGGGCAGGTGCCATCTGATAAAGGATGGAGAACCTGATAGCACAAATGAGAGAAAGCCAGAATAAACTGGAATGGGCAATGGAAAAATATTGTTCACAAAAAGAGGACAAAGTTCCTATACCAGGGTGCAAAAGTCACTTGACTAATGACACCCAGGCATAGTGGGCCTTGTGGGGTCAGTCATTTTTAAGCAGTACTTTTAACTGCCAAGGGTTACCTAGACAATCTTGTCGCTGCTTCCATACCCTTGATTTTATCACACTATCATGTTTGCACGTAATTGATTTACCCTCCCTTACACTTCCCCACACACCTGCATGCAACATCCGGCTAATCCTCTAAAAGATCTCCGATAAAGTGACCCTTCGGGGACCCGTAGGGAATTGCAGCGCCGGCCCTACGAGGAGCAAAATTGCCCGATGATGAAGCATGACATCCTCTGGGGTGTGTGAGGGAAGCAGAGGATGTAGTATGTCTTTCCCTCTCCCATCAGGGTATTTTTTACCTAGGATTACTTTTCCCCATTCTTCCCTGTTTTTAGGGCTCGGCCTACGTCACCCCTGCGTCAGCAGGGGGGCGGAGCTCCGAGCTCCTTTTGTTAGGGGGTTCTGAATAGTGCAGGAAAAATTCCTCAGTGCGCAAGAGTTTTCAGTAGTTTGTTTTGCCATGTGCATGGTAATTGGTCCTCGCGGTGCCCTGTTTCTAGTAGCCTTCACACAATAGGCCATATGTTTTTCTGCTTCAGCACTTCCGCCATATCCTGTGTGGTTATGCGCACGGCAGTGCAATAAATTAACAATTAGAGCTGTCTGGGCGCTGCGGTAATAGAATCCAGATGGTCGGGGCGCGTTCACCAGTCTGCCGTGAGTTTTGCAGGCGCGCGTCCCTCTGCCTCCTTGCATGTTTAAGTGTTGGCCTTTCGCCAGATGCCGGCTCGCAGAGGCCTCCGATATTGCCTCTCCCCGCCTGCTCCTTACTGCAGCCCCCACCACTGGAAACGACAGGCTCGGAGCTCACAGAAGCCTCTATATCGCCTCTCCCAGCCTGCTCGTCCTTTCAGCCCCCACCGCTCCTCACTGCAGCCCCCACCACTGGAAACGACAGGCTGGGAGCTCACAGAAGCCTCTGACATCGCCTCTCCCAGCCTGCTCGTCCTTTCAGCCCCCACCGCTGGAATTGATATTCAAAGCATGCTTTTGATGTACATAGATATGCTCTGTTGCTGCTGCTGCCTTGGCACAGTACCTGTTGTGAGTGTGTGAGGGAAGCTTGCACCACTGCTGCTTGTGATGTCCTTTTTGTGAGTATGAGGAAGAAGGAGATCACAAGCAGCAGTGGTGCAAGCTTCCCTCACACACTCACAGCAGGTACTGTGCCAAGGCAGCAGCAGCAACAGAGCAAGAGGCTCTGTGTGAGAAGCTTGCACCGCTGCTGCCTGTGATGTCCTTCTTGTGTGTGTGAGAAGCTTACACCACTGCTGCTTGTGATCTCCTTCTTGTGAGTGTTATAAGCGGCAGCAGCGGTGTAAGCTTCTCACACTCACAAGAAGGACATCACAGTCAGCAGCGGTGCAAGCTTCTCACACTCACAAGAAGGACATCACTGGCAGCAGCTGTGCAAGCTTCTTACACTCACAAGAAGGAGACCACAGGTAGCAGAGGTGCAAGCTTCTCACACTCACAAGAAGGACATCACAGGCAGTAGCGATGCAAGCTTCTCACACTCACAAGAAGGACATCACAGGCAGCAGCGGTGCAAGCTTCTCACAAGAAGGACATCACTCACAAGAAGGACATCACAGGCAGCAGCGGTGCAAGCTTCTCACACTCACAAGAAGAACATCACAGGCAGCAGCTGTGCAAGCTTCTCACACTCACAAGAAGAACATCACAGGCAGCAGCTGTGCAAGCTTCTTACACTCACAAGAAGGAGACCACAGGCAGCAGAGGTGCAAGCTTCTCACACTCACAAGAAGGACATCACTCACAAGAAGGACATCACAGGCAGCAGCGGTGCAAGCTTCTCACACTCACAAGAAGGACATCACAGGCAGCAGCGGTGCAAGCTTCTCACACTCACAAGAAGGACATCACAGGCAGCAGCTGTGCAAGCTTCTTACACTCACAAGAAGGAGACCACAGGCAGCAGATGTGCAAGCTTCTCACACTCACAAGAAGGACATCACAGGCAGCAGCGGTGCAAGCTTCTCACACTCACAAGAAGGACATCACAGGCAGCAGCGGTGCAAGCTTCTCACACTCACAAGAAGGACATCACAGGCAGCAGCGGTGCAAGCTTCTCACACTCACAAGAAGGACATGACAGGCAGCAGTGGTGCAAGCTTTTCACACTCACAAGAAGGACATCACAGGCAGCAGCTGTGCAAGCTTCTTACACTCACAAGAAGGAGATCACAGGCAGCAGAGGTGCAAGCTTCTCACACTCACAAGAAGGACATCACAGGCAGCAGCGGTGCAAGCTTCCCTTACACACTCACAGCAGGTACTGTGCCATGGCAGCAGCAGCAACAGAGCAAGAGTCCATTGGTGGAGCAGGTGCTGTGGTACCAGTTTAGTGCAGCAGGTGCAGTGGTACCAGTGTGTGGTAGCTACCATAGGTGGAGCAGTTGCAGTGTTAGTGTTGCTTAGCTATGATTGTGCAGCAGGTGCAGTGGCACCAGTGTGTGCTACATGGCGTTGTGTAGCAGGTGTAGTGTTATCAGTGTTACTTAGCTATGATTGTGCAGCAGGTGCAGTGGCACCAGTGTGGCGTAGCTATCATTGGTGCAGCATGTGCAGTGGTACCGGTGTGGTGTAAGTATATTTGGTGGAGCAGGTGCAGTGTTACCAGTGTGGCGTAGGCGTAGCTACCATTGGTGGAGCAGGTGCTGTGGTACCAGTTTAGTGCAGCAGGTGCAGTGGTACCAGAGTGTGGTAGCTACCATAGGTGGAGCAGTTGCAGTGGTAGTGTTGCTTAGCTATGATTGTGCAGCAGGTGCAGTGGCACCAGTGTGTGGTAGATGGCGTTGTGTAGCAGGTGTAGTATTATCAGTGTTACTTAGCTATGATTGTGCAGCAGGTGCAGTGGCACCAGTGTGGTGTAAGTATCTTTGGTGGAGCAGGTGCAGTGGTACCAGTGTGGCGTAGGCGTAGCTACCATTGGTGGAGCAGGTGCTGTGGTACCAGTTTAGTGCAGCAGGTGCAGTGGTACCAGTGTGTGGTAGCTACCATAGGTGGAGCAGTTGCAGTGGTAGTGTTGCTTAGCTATGTTTGTGCAGCAGGTGCAGTGGCACCAGTGTGTGGTAGATGGCGTTGTGTAGCAGGTGTAGTGTTATCAGTGTTACTTAGCTATGATTGTGCAGCAGGTGTAGTGGCACCAGGGTGGCGTAGCTATCATTGGTGCAGCATGTGCAGTGGTACCGGTGAGTGGTAGCTACCATTGGTGGAGCAGGTGCAGTGGTAGTGTTGCTTAGCTATGATTGTGCAGCAGGTGCAGTGGCACCAGTGTGTGGCGTAGTTACCATTTGTGGAGCAGGTGAGGTGTTATCAGTGTTACTTAGCTATGATTGTGCAGCAGGTGTAGTGGCATCAGTGTGGCGTAGCTATCATTGGTGCAGCATGTGCAGTAGTAACGGTGTGGTGTAAGTATATTTGGTGGAGCAGGTGCAGTGGTACCAGTGTGGCGTAGGCGTAGCTACCATTTGGTGGACCAGGTGCTGTGGTACCAGTTTAGTGCAGCAGGTGCAGTGGTACCAGTGTGTGGTAGCTACCATAGGTGGAGCAGTTGCAGTGGTAGTGTTGCTTAGCTATGATTGTGCAGCAGGTGCAGTGGCACCACTGTGTGGTAGATGGCGCTGTGTAGCAGGTGTAGTGTTATCAGTGTTACTTAGCTATGATTGTGCAGCAGGTGCAGTGGCACCAGTGTGGCGTAGGTACCATTGCTGCAGTAGGTGCAGTGGCACCAGTGTGGCGTAGGTACCTTTGCTGCAGCATGTGCAGTGGCAGCAGTGTGGTGTAGCTATCATTGTTGCAGCAGGTACAGTGGCACCAGTGTGGCGTAGCTACCATTGCTGCAGCAGGTGCAGTGGCACCAGTGCGCCACATTGGTGTAACACACTCACTACCACACACTCACCCCCACAGACTCACCACCACACACTCACCACTACACACACAACCACACACACAACACACCACCAGCCGTCAGTGCACGCTTTCACCAGGGCCAAACACCACCAGCCATCAATGCACGCTTTCACGAACCACAAACACCACCAGGCGTACAACACCAGCCGTCAGTGCATTCTTTTACAAGGCGCACTCACCAGCAACCGTCAGTGCATGCTTTCACCAAACACACACACCATCAGCCATCTGTGCACGCTTTGACCAACCACACACCCACCAGCCGTCAGTGCACCCTTCCACAAGGCACACACACCTCCAGGCGGCAGTGCAGTCTTTTACCAAGCACACACATCACCAGCCATCAGTGCACAATTTCTACATGCAGTCACACACACCACCAGCCATCAGTGCATGCATCAATTGTTAACGCATCCACAATTAACTATTGTAGCAATCTCAGTATGGTACACTTTACTTTTAAACATATTCATGTAAAGCACAGCATGCCACCATTGCTACAATTCCAATCTAACTCACATAATTCCACTACACACCACATGCACACACTCCATAACACATGGCGAAAAGACATTGCCATTAGCTCAAACTCAAATAAATCCGAGCCCGATTGCATTTCCAATGCTTGTTAATGTATGGGTGACTATTTGCACTCCGATACGTGGGTGACTTTTGCACCCTGGTATAGGAACTTTGTCCTCTTTTTGTGAACAGATTTGGTTTAGGAGCATGGACACTGGACCTTTATTGGCTCCTTGGGCCCCCCCTCTCTTTTGTTGAATCAATGGAAAAAAATGCCAGCAAAGCAGAGAGGGATCGGGTAATCTTTTCTTCAGCTATACAAACCCAAGCAGACAATTTAACTAAACTGGCCGAGGGACAGTCCCAGTTTATGTTAGCTCTTACGCAGAGTAAAGCCCCTACATTACCAGGAACAGTTATTCTGCTCCAGAAGTGCGTTCCGGGTGATGATCCTCTCTCTTTCTGAACTTTGAGTGAGCAACTAGGGCCAGTGCGTGGCCCGCAGTGAGATGGCCGTTCTATTTGGCCCCCTTGCTCACAGGGGAAGCGCAAGCCGTATATCAAATGGCTAATAAGACGGCACCGCCACATACGGGCACGTGAAGCAGTGTATTTTAGATAGGCTGGGGGTTGATGATGAAACCCACCGTCTAAGGTTCCGACAAGAAAGAGGAGCACCAGGAGACACCCCAAAAGCATTATTTTACAAATTAAAGGATGCGCCAGACTGTTGGCTCAAACCCTTAGAGTTTACTCCAGAAGAAATTATGAGTAAGATTTATCTTGAACAGTTCATGGAAGCCTTACCTTATGGGACCCAGAGGTGCCTTCGTCAACATGCTGGATTGATGATCGGGCATGCAGTGAAAATGGCCACTTCCTACACCAGGGCCCAAAGTAGAAGTCTACTGCGAGAACCAGAGAAAAACCTTAAGACTTCTCTGCCTGCCAAGAATGAAAGAAAATGAACCAAAACCTCGTCAGAACCTTTACGATCACGTATAGGAAAAATTGAAACCCTGCCTACGTCCGGACCTCAGTGCTATAAATGTGGCGAGTGGGGGCATATAACCAGATTTTGTACAAAGAGAAGAGAAAAACCAGAAGAACCCATGGTTGTTAGCTGCTTACCCCAGTCCATTTTATATGCTCAAGAGACGGGTCCAGTATGCTATGTAAGTCTGTGTATGAATGGTCAATCGGTAATCGCCTTATTAGACTCAGGGTGTTGGCATTCAGTAGTAAGAAAGGAACTGATTCCCTATGAGTATTTGGTCCCTGGAAAGATGGTAAGGATCAGATGTGTTCACTGAGACATAAAAACATACCCGGTAGCCAGAATCACTCTTCAAACAGAACTCGGGATAGAAGTACGGGCAGAGGTAGGAGTCCTACCTTTTCTTCCTGAACCTCTTAAAATGGGTATAGACAACCCATGCTTCCCTAATCTCTTGTTAGGGAACCTGCAGAATAGCCTCACTCTGAAGAACCCCCATGATGACCTCTTAGCCTCAGAACCCTGGACTATGGACACCCATTTCAGCACAGCTCAATTAAACGACGGTAGTCTCAGCAATGCTTGGCAAAATGCTAAAGAAACACAGGATTCCCATCGCCAGACCTTCCCATGTTTCAGAGAACGTAAGGGGCTTCTGTATAGGATAGCGAAAGAGGGAGAGGAACCACAGTTGGTAGTACCCACTGGCATTCGAGATCAGGTTCTTTTTTTTGCCCATGCACATCTCCTGGCGGGACATTGTGGGGCAGAAAAAACAGCCCAGTCAATACTTCAGAATTTCTATTGGCCAGAAATCCATGCTCAAGTGAAGAAGTACTGCCAAGAGTGTCCAATATGCCACAAAAGAACCCCTACATCCCTCCAAAGGTCCAGTTGAACCCCCTTCCCGTCATTAGTAAGCCGGTTGATTGTATCGGAATGGACCTTATAGGGCCTCTTCCTAAATCCACTAGGGGTTATCAACATGTCCTTGTCATAGTGGACTATTCAACCCGGTATCCGGAAGCCCTTCCCCTGCGCTCTGTTACCTCCACCATTATAGCACAACGACTGATTGAGGTCTTCTCGCGAATGGGGTTTCCCAGGGAGATTATTACTGACCAGGGGACCCCCTTTGTGTCCCGTTTAATGAGACCGGTCTGTAAACAGCTAGACATAAAACATATCAAAACATCTGTATATCACCCCCAGACTGATGGTCTTGGGGAGCGCTATAATGGTCATGTTAAACTTACCCTCAAGAAGATGTTAACTGGGGACGGAAAAAATTGGGACCAGCTTCTCCCTTTAGCCCTATTCGTTCTCCGAAGCCAGGTACAAAGTAGCCTTGAGGTCTCCCCTTAGAACTCCTCTTCGGCAGAAAACCCCGCACCCTGCTTGAAATAACTAAGGAAAGATGGGGCCCATGAAGCGCATTCCCTACTGAATTACACCAATCAGATAAAAACCCGGTTGCACAAACTCAGAACTCTGGCCTATGACACCTTAGAGAAAACCCAAGAAAAACAGAAGTACTTTTATGATAAAGGAAAAAAATGGAGAGAACTGAATATTGGGGATTGGGCTTTAGTTTTATTGCCTTCCTCTACACATAAAATGAAGGAGTGGCAGGGCCCTTTCCAAATTTAAAAAAAATCGGAAAAACTACCTACATTTTAGCCCTACCGAATTCTAAGACACAGATGTACCACATCAATCTTCTAAAAAAAATGGTTGGGTTCCTTCCCTAAAGATACACATAACATCTCCACTATGGAGGACGTTCCCCATACTGTTGATGTTACGGTCATCAATCCTGAGTTGACTGAAAGACAAAACAAGGAAGTATACACACTCCTCCTTTCCTTTAAGGATGTATTTTCAGACCAGCCGGGAAGAACATCTCTGACCACGCATTCCATCCCCACCCAAGAAGGGAAAATAGTTAAGCAAAAACCATATAGAGTCCCAGAAGCCCGTCTGGTTGCCCTACAGAAAGAGGTGTCCCAGATGTTGAAAATGGGTGTCATAGTGCCCTCCCGTAGCAACTGGTATTCCCCCATAGTACTAGTACCGAAGCCGGATGGTAGCATCCGGTTCTGTATTGACTTTAGGGCGTGAACCACATATCCAAGCAGGATGGCTATCCCCTTCCCAGGGTTGATGAATTAATAAAACGCCTTGGTGAGGCCCGTTACATCTCCACAATCGACCTCACCAAAGGCTATTGGCAGATACCCCTGAACCCAGACGACCAGGAAAAAACTGCTTTTGCCACCTCTGATGGTCTTTATCATTTCACGGTGATTCCTTTTGGGTTACATGGGTCCCAGCCAGTTTTCAGCGGCTAATGGATACACTCTTAACACCCCATCGAAAGTATTCATCAGCCTACTTAGATGATATAATTGTATATAGCAAATCATGGGAGGAACACCTAACCCATCTCAAGGCAATCCTTTCTGCTCTTCAAACAGCTGACCTCCACATAAATGCCAGAAAATCCAAATTTGCTTTTCAAAAAGTGAGGTATCTGGGTTACCTTTTAGGAGAAGGAGTAGTAGAACCGCAGGCAGAAAAAGTACGGGCAATGCAAGATACGCCTTTTCCCATGACAAAACGCGAACTCAGAGCCTTCTTAGGATTAGTTAGACTATCGGAGGTTTATTACCCAATTCTCGGAAGTCGCAGCCCCTCTCACCGACATACTAAACAAGCATTTACAATGCAATAGGGCTCGCAGCATTAAAGTTTGAGTTATTGGCATTGTGTATGACAATGCGTTGCATAAAATGTTTAGCAAACTTTGAATTGGTGAGCAGTGAGTGTGTGTGCAAGAGTATGCTGTTCTTGAAAGCAGTGTGGTAGAGAGTGCAGGAATTTGGGTGGCCTGAGCAATGTGGATGATGCACCTCACGCACAGGGCTGATACAGTTATTATTCATACAGCTCTGATGATGTGCACTCACTACTCTGCACTCACTACTCACTACTCTGCACTCACTACTCTGCACTCACTACTCTGCACTCACTACTCTGCACTCACTCGAGCCCTAAAAAGGGAAGCACGCATGGGAAGGACACTCCTGTGGGCGCTGTGTAACTTAGCTAAATTATGCAATGAAAATAGCAGTACAGGGCGTTTTCTTGGCACAAAACTGAGCCAGGATCCCAAGTAGTGCAGAGTAAGGACGCAATGGAAGGCCCTGTGGCATACAATATAATCGTCGGGAAACAAATAGAGTGAAGAAGGTGAACCTACGAGCACAAGCCTCGTAGAGGCGCACTGAGCGGATCTCCGGACAAACACCAACAGCACCAAAGGGGAGAAGGACATGGCTGAATACTGATATGGCCCAAGGATGGCGCTATACAACGCTAACAGAAATAGCGCCAAGGGAGGAAAGTAAGTGGGCTGTAGACCGGCTGAACATCACTTTGGAGGTATAAAATGTAAGAGAACTGGCGCCAAGTGAGGAACGAAGTGCTGGAATTCTCTTTGGTGGTTGACAACACAGACCGAAATCGAGAGCGCTGTGCAGGGAAAACAGACCCGGCAGACGTATCATTAACGTGATTAGGAGCACACCAGGCTCCATTCTTGCACGCCTGAGAAGTTCAGGAACGTAATTACTGTTTTCGGCATCTACTTTGTTGTCTGTACAAATCTCAAAGGCTGTTTGGTTTTGGAGCGCTGTGTAAACGTCAATAGGCATTTCCCAAGCCCTGGATCATCGGCATTCGCAGGCCACGCACGGCGAACAAGAACTGTGGACGCAGAGAGCAACGCCGTGAAAGCGTCTGCCTCCGCCGGCGGAGGGAGAGAGAGCCTGCAAGAAAGACGCCCCCTCCGCCCAGCACTTCACATGAACAGCAATTAATACGGCTCCACCACTTAGGCAGGCTTCATGCCCATAAAGGAGAAAAGGAGCCGGCAGATTACGCAAAACTAGACACTGTTTATTTAAATCCAGCACTAAAAATAAAAAGGTTTTATTCTCAGCCGCCCCCCTGCGCCCTCAACCCCCGTGAGCTGTCAGCAACACAAATAACCACAACAAAAAAAGCAGAACAGAAGAAAATGTACAGGCAGCAAACTTCAGCAATTACCCGACACCCCCTCCCAAAAAAGAGCAATATTAATTTAAATGAAAACTGCAGCAATAATGACAAGCATTACAGTCCCCGTTCCTTCCACGCGTTCAGCCGAGCCCTGTGAATGCAGCGAGCGCGTTCGCGTGCGCGTGCTCGTTTCGAATCGCCTCCAAGGCGATGCGCGCGGCCAGGAATGTCTCCTTGAAAGGAGACACGGCCACAATAAGTTCTCGGCGGAGACGCGCTTCCGCGCGTTTCAGCCGAGCCCTAAAAAGGGGACCTCTCCAAGCCACCTCCGATCTCCCTCGACCCTTGAAAGACAGGCCTTTCAAGATCTTAAAACAGCCCTAACCACCTCTCCTGTATTGGTTACACCTGACTTCAATAAACCATTCATCCTTCAAACAGATGCGTCAGGGGTAGGCATCGGAGCGGTTCTATCACAAGAAGATAGCTTAGTTAATGAAAGACCTGTCCTTTTCATCAGTAGGAAATTATATCCGAGAGAGAAAGTTTGTCCCACTATAGAGAAGGAATGTCTGGCGGTCAAGTGGGGAATTGAGAAGCTATGTCATTACCTTGAGGGTAGATCCTTTATACTATACACTGACCATACTCCCTTAACTTGGCTCCAAAAGAACAAAGGTTGTAATGATCGTATTCTTCGATGGTTTTTGTCCCTCCAGCCATTTTAATCGAGGTCCGCCACCGTAAAGGGGTTGAATGAGGGAACACTGACTATCTGTCCCATTACCCTCTTTCCCCCAATCGGGGAAATCCTAGGGGGGGGATGTGCCAGGTGGTCTTTGGGAATCGGGACTCGTCCGACAATAGGAAAACTGACGTACTACCGCTTCCTGCGCAGAGTGTGAGCGGCCCCTTTAAGCCAAGCCAAGAAGATCCAGAAGGGGAGTGCCTGGAGACGACGTCAGCACGAACCACCCTATCACAGGGGGAGCCGGACGTTAAGGTGGAAGACGCCGAATACGCTGTTGCGCTTGCCGTGATTCCAGCGTGGAGACCAGAGAGCCTGCTTAAGGCGCCGGGAGAGACGGAGGGAAGCTGCCATCCTGTAGAGAGGTCCGAAGAGACAGCAAAGGTGCCGACCGACCCAGAGACTACAGGACACCAGATACACCACGCGACGACCCGCCACACTCCAGGAGGATCGTGGCTGGCGCAGGTACGTCACCGTATACGGGGGTTTGTGTTTTCACAGGGAGGGAACGGATAAACTGTGGAGGATGGTCACCGGTTGTCTCTCACTCTCCCACATGGTGGTGGAGCTCGGTACGTCCTTCACACCCCATCCCTGTTACTGTCTTGAAGAAGGTTCTCCCATGCTGATTCTTGCCTTTTGCTTTTCTTTTTCTGCAACGCTGATCCTCTGGAGGGAGAAAGGAAGTCCCCAGTAACCCATGTGAACTCCCACAACGAGGACAAGACCACAAGCAAGAATTCTCAAAACTACAAATCTCACTATTGATTACCTATTTTAGTTTTTTTTTCTGGCACCCCATCTCAGAGACACCATCAACTCCTCCTTCCACACCGCCACCTTCCCGGAGAGCTGGAAGCACGCCGAGCTGACCGCACTCCTGAAGAAACCAACGGCGGACCCCACTGACCTCAAGAACTACCGTCCCATCTCACTCCTCCCGTTTCCGGCCAAAGTCATCGAGAAGACCGTCAACAAACAGCTTGCCGCCTTCCTCGAGACGAACGGATCCCTCGACCCCTCGCAGTCCGGGTTTCGGGCCAACCACAGCACCGAGACCGCCCTCATCGCCGCCACCGACGACATCAGAACCCTGATCGACAACGGGGAAACAGCGGCCCTCATCCTCCTGGACCTCTCCGCGGCATTCGACACCGTCTGCCACCGCACACTAGTGAAGCGCCTCAACAACGTCGGAATCCGAGAGAAAGCGCTGGAATGGATCATCTCGTTCCTCACCGGAAGAACCCAGAGAGTCCGCCTCCCCCCGTTCAGATCCGAGGCCACCGAAGTCATCTGCGGCGTACCACAAGGTCCTCACTCAGCCCAACCCTCTTCAACGTCTACATGAGCCCCCTCGCTGCCATCGCACGCCAGCACAACCTCAACATCATCTCCTACGCCGACGACACCCAGCTCATCCTCTCCCTCACCAACGACCCCACCACCGCCAGAGCCAACCTACACGAAGGGATGAAAGGCGTCGCCGACTGGATGAGAAGCAGCCGCCTTAAACTGAACTCAGACAAGACGGAAGTCCTCCTCCTGGGATCATCACCCACCGCCTGGGACGACTCCTGGTGGCCCCCGGCCCTGGGCACCACTCCCAAACCAACGGACCACGCACGAAACCTGGGCTTCCTCCTGGACTCCTCCCTGTCAATGACCAGACAAGTCAACGCTGTCTCATCCTCGTGCTTCAACACCCTGCGCATGCTTCGCAAGATCTTCAGATGGATCCCCACGGAAGCCAGGAAGACCGTCACCCAAGCACTCGTCACCAGCCGACTAGACTACGGGAACACCCTCTACGCCGGAACCACCACCAAACTCCGAAAAAGACTCCAACGCATCCAGGACGCCTCCGCACAACTCATCCTCGACATCCCCCGACACAGCCACATAACCGGACACCTGAGAGACCTGCACTGGCTCCCCGTCAGCAAGAGAATCACGTTCAGACTCCTCACCCACGCACACAAGGCTCTCCACAACCTGGGCCCCAAGTACCTCAACGACCGCATGACCTTCTACACGCCCACCCGCCAGCTACGATCGACCAGCCACGCACTCCCCACCGTACCACGCATCCGCAAAGCCACTGCCGGAGGAAGATCCTTCTCCTACCTGGCAGCCAAGACTTGGAACTCCCTCCCCACCCACCTTCGGCGAACCCATGACCATCTCTCCTTCAGGAAGCAGCTCAAGACCTGGCTGTTCGAGCAGTGACCCACCCCTCCCCCTGCGCCTTGAGACCCGCCCGGGTGAGTAGCCGCTATACAAATGTCGTGATTGATTGATTGATTGGCACAATAAGAATAAATAGCAAAGCTCTACTATCCAGTAGGTAGTTGTGCCATATTCTTTAAAAAGGGCTAATTCAGAGTATACCATAACCCCCCAAGACCAGCTCCCCCCCCCCCTCCCTGACCTATCGGGACAATGTGTTGTTGATGCCCAAGAGCAGAACTTCTGTCTTGTCCGTTTTCAGCTTCAGGCAGTTGTTCTTCATCCATAATGTTAAAAAATACTTTTCTTTCTGGTTATTTTAACTTGCATTTATCTTCAAAGTATGTGCGTTCTTTTAAATGAAGTTACCATAGTATATTCCTAGACCTCTATTTTGAAAGCACTTTTTTATATTAAACACTAAATCTCTGAACATATTTTTTCAGCCTATCTTACCCTGTGATACAATTTTAAAATAATGACTTGCATATTGACTGCAGTCTCCAACACGGACTGGAACTTTGCTTTATAAATACGCAAGTGACTAATCCGCACTGCCCCAATCAGGATTCACTTAAGGGTATTCTCCCAGACATCTGCAGTAACCAACTGATGTTTCATAATGTAGAAGAGTTAATTTCTCCCATATTACTTCATTCTGATAGATACATCTGCCTTGTGTATTCCTCACCTTGTGAATATCCCCCTTGCGTCAGCAACATTCGGAATTTTTCTTCGTAGCACGCCGGCGTGAGCGACGTCATAGGAGCACGGCATCGCGCGCGACTCCGTCTGACGTCATCGACACCTTATTAGACCCACGTCGGCGTGATGACGTCAGTTCCCTTTTTTCCGCGTCGTCGACGCTAACGGTTTCTGGGATCTTCTGCGACACGTAGTAACTTCTTACTATTTTGTGTTACTGTTTCTATATTAAGTGTTTCTTCTTCGTCGAAGATGTCGTCGAGGAAAACAGGATTCAAACAGTGCGGATCTTGTGCTCGTATGATGTCTATTACCGATCCACATATAGATTGTTTGTGGTGTCTTGGGTCGGACCACGATGCTAAAAACTGTCGATTCTGCTTCAAAATGAACCCAAAGGCCTTACAAGAACGTGAAGCTAAACTTCTTCTTGCGAAGGTAAAGGGAAGAGAGACTGGTAGATCTTCGAGGTCGACGTCCAGATGCTCGATGTCGAGACAGAAGTCGCGTTCGAAGTCTGGGTCGAGATCGGCTTCGAGGTCAAGAGCGAGGTCGAGATCCAGAGAGAGGTCGAGGTCCGGATCCAAGTCAGCTTCGGGTCATGCTTCGGGCTCCTCGAAGAAGAAGCACAAGAGGAGAAAACATAGCTCGTGACATCACTCTGGAAAAGAGTCTTTGGATTCGAAGAAGAAGTCTCGAAAGCATCATAAAGACTTCGTTTCTCCTTTACAGTCTCTTGGAGGTTCCCCGATTCCGGAGCAAGAACCGGATCCGGAGTCACACCATTCTTCGGAGCATGAAAAAGAAGAGGAAGTTCCTCGAGCTTCGACTCTGGTAGAAGTCCCTGTAAATCAAGAGGGCCAGGATGAACCGATGCCAGATCAGCCTCCTTCAGAACAACCTGTAGGTTCGTACCCTCCTTTTCCTGGTCCTGGACAGGACCCCTCGCATTTCCTTAATGCGATGTTTGGAGTTTATACGAGAGCAATGTACCCCTCTGGTGCACCGGCTGGTCCCATGGGTCCATTGTCTTACAACTTGGGCATTCCTCAGGCTTACGCCCCGGCTCCTTTTATGCCGGCGCCTTATACACCTTGGCTCGGTACGGCTCCACCGAGGTCATCGACTCCGCATACGGCTTCGCCGGCTCCGGATCGACCTTGTGATTTGGATCGAGGTGCCACACCGGTTCGTGAGTCTCGTCCTCCAGCTGCCCCGGCTCCTCGTTCGACGCCGGATCCGGCTCCGTCTGAGTCGTTACCGGATCCGTCGACTTCGGTTCGTATGAAGTGGTCGAGACGCAGAGCTCAGCGCCTCTTGGAGGAAAAGAGGTATGAAGATTCTGATGTAGAGGAAGGTGAACTTCTAGATCAAGGGGACTGTTTTGAAGACCTGCATAGTGCTAGTGGTCTGGAACTCTCTCCTGAGTGGGGTTTACCATCAGTTTCTGATGCACCATCTAAGGACGTGGCACCCTACCATGTTGTTATTAGGAAGGCTGCAGATCTACTCAATCTGACCTTACCTACTGTTGAGTACAAACCTAACATCCTCACAGAGGTTTTACACTCTCCTTCATCTATTATAGAGCCTACACTTCCATTCACTGAGGCTTTAACTGAACCAATAATGGAGGTCTGGAAGAGACCGTTGACTGCTCCTGCGGTTTCCAGGTCTGTAGCAAGACGTTACAGGGTGGCACCTGGTGACCCCGAATTTCTCTCTTCACATCCTTCTCCGGAGAGTCTGGTGGTACAGGCCGCTTGTTCCAACAGGTCTGCAGGTTCATTTCCTCAAGTACCAGCAGACAAGGACTCTGAAAAATTGGATCAGTCTGCAAAAAAGATTTTCTCCTCAGGTAGCATGGCTCTAAAATCTACTAATGCTACTTGCCTGCTAGGGAGATATGTCCATGCATTGATGGACTCTGTGAAACAATTGTCATCTAAGCTTCCAGAGGATGATAGAAAGAACTTCAATGAAGTGGTCTCCGATACTCAGGCTGCAGCCCGCTTGGTAATTCAGAGTGGCATGGACACGGCAGACTCTGTTGCCAGGATTATGGGCTCTACTGTTGCCACCAGAAGGGCCACATGGCTGAAATCTTGTGATTTTTCAGCAGATGTACAATCCACTTTAATGGACTTGCCATTTGACGGGATAGGCCTCTTTGGGAAGAAAGCGGACGTGGCTTTAGAGAGGTTCAAAGATAGCCGGGCTACGGCGAGGTCTTTGGGCCTTCAGGCTAGAGGTTCTGCCACTAGGAAGTTAAGGCGATTTGGTAGATCCACTTTTCGTTCCTATAAGCAAGGCCAGCAGCAGCAGCAGCAGCAGCAGCAGAACCCTTTGTATACATCATACAGAGGTAAACAGAGGGGCCGTGCTCGTGGACGCCAAGCCTCCTCCTCCTCTACTTCCTCCAATAATACCCACCCCCCACCTGCAACAGCAAAGCAGCCCTAGATCCACCATTCTGGATCATGCGGGTCCGGTAGGGGGTCGGCTTACTCATTTTCTACGGGATTGGGAATCGGTGACATCAGATCTTTGGGTTCTCAATCTCGTAGAAAATGGGTATGCACTTCCCTTCCAGGCGTTCCCTCCCAATTACCCTCCTTGCCAAGGTTATTGTTCGGAGGACCACCTACTTCTCCTGCAGGAAGAAGTCCTGGCACTGTTCCGAAAAGGTGCGATAGAGGTGGTTCCAGAGTAGGAAAGGGGTCAGGGGTGCTACTCCCGGTATTTCCTGATCCCCAAGAAGGATGGCAGGCTTCGGCCAATCCTGGACCTCAGGATTTTGAACCTCTATCTCAAACAGGAGAAGTTCAAAATGCTCAGACTTGCACAGGTTCTTCAAGCGCTGTTGGAAGAAGACTGGATGGTGTTGATCGACTTGCAGGATGCGTATTTTCACATCCCCATTCTGAAGTTGCACAGAAAGTATCTCCGTTTCACGGTGGGATCGCAGCACTACCAGTTTGCGGTCCTTCCTTTTGGGCTTACTACTGCGCCTCGAGTTTTCACCAAGGTGATGGCAGTGGTGGCTGCGCATCTCAGAAGATCGGGGATTCCTGTGTTCCCCTATCTAGACGACTGGCTGATCAAAGCAGAGTCGCCGGAGAATGTGCTCCATCATCTGCAAGAGACAACTCAGTTGTTGCACAAGTTGGGTTTTTCGATAAACGTACCCAAGTCTCACCTGGTGCCCTCCCAGCGCAACCTGTTCATAGGTGCGATACTGGACACTACTGTATGTCGTGCATTCCCTCCACCTCAAAGGATTCGCGACATACAGGAAATGATTCCTTTATTCTACAATGGAGCGGTTGTTCCAGTCCTGAAGGTCCTTTGTCTGTTCGGTCTGATGGCTTCTTGCATTCTGTTGGTCAACCATGCACGCTGGCACATGAGGGCACTCCAGTGGTGCCTCTGCAGGCAGTGGTTTCAACACAACGGAGATCTCGGGGCGTCAGTGAGGATCTCCAGAGAAACTGCAGCGGATCTGTCTTGGTGGAGTGTGGAAGGCAATCTGTCTCAGGGAAAGCCTTTCCATCTTCCTCCATCTGTTGCCACAGTGATAACGGATGCATCCACTCTCGGGTGGGGTGCTCATCTGGGGGATCTGGAGATCAAAGGTCTTTGGTCTCCAGAGGAAAGGTTGCTTCATATCAACCTTCTAGAATTGCGGGCGATACGTTTGGCGCTCAAGGCCTTCCTCCCTTCCCTTCGCGGTCAGTCGGTTCAGGTCCTGACGGACAACACGACCGCGATGTGGTACATCAACAAGCAGGGAGGAGTAGGGTCGCAGTGTCTCTGCAGAGAGGCTCTGCGTCTCTGGTCCTGGGTTCAGGATCATCAGATTTGTCTGATGGCAAATCATCTGGCCGGAGTTCTGAACGTTCGTGCAGACGTTCTCAGTTGACAGTTCTCTGCCGACCACGAGTGGAGGCTTCACCCGGAGGTGGTTCACAACATCTTTCAGATGTGGGGGTCTCCTCAGGTGGACCTGTTCGCCACTCGCGAGAATGCTCACTGCCTGTCATTCTGTAGTCTCCAGTATCCGATGCAAGGAGCTTTGGGGGACGCGTTTCAGTTGAGTTGGGGAAATCAACTCCTTTACGCGTTTCCCCCCATACCCTTGATTCCTCGGGTTCTAAGGAAGATTCGCCAGGACCGGGCCCAAGTCATATTGATCGCCCCGGATTGGCCAAGAAGGGTGTGGTACACGGACCTTCTCCACCTCTACTCTTACCCGCCGCTCCGTATCCCTTTCAGGGCAGACCTCCTCTCTCAGATGGAGGGGCAGGTTCTACACCCCCACCTCCAGACATTACACCTTCATGCCTGGAGATTGAACGGGGCAACTTCAATTCCTTTTCTCTCCCTCACGATGTGGTGGATGTCATTCTTTCTGCCAGGCGTGACTCCACTAAGTCCATTTATTCGTATAGGTGGTCTAAATTTGTCTCTTGGTGTAGGGAGAGGGATGTTGACCCTTTGAAGGCTCATTTGTCTGACATTTTCCAGTTTGCTCTTTCTCTGGCGCAGCAAGGATTTGCTGTTGCCACGGACAAGGGGTATCGTTCAGCCTTATCGGCATTTCTCTGTTTGCCGGATCAGCCTTCTCTTTTTAAGTCTCCTGTGGTTTTAAGATTTTTGAAGGGTCTCACTAATAGGTTCCCTCCTACTCCTTTTGTTGTTCCTCATTGGGATTTGAATCTTGTGTTGACCTATTTGATGGGTTCTCCCTTCGAACCCTTGCACAAGTGTCCCATGAGGCTTCTTTCTTTTAAAACGGTCTTCTTGGTTGCAATTACCTCGGCAAGGAGGGTAAGTGGGCTTCAGGCTCTTAGTTCCAAGCCCCCATTCTTGACCATTCATGCTGAAAGAATGGTTCTCAGGACCAGGGCTGCTTTTCTGCCTAAGGTGGTAACTCCCTTCCATCTAGGACAATCCATTACCCTTCCTACTTTTTATCCTCCCCCTCACCCTTCCAAGGAGGAGGAGAGACTTCATCGCTTGGACCCAAAGAGAGCAGTCAGTTTCTATCTCAACAGGACTAAAGACTATCGCGTTGATGATCAGCTCTTCGTGGGTTTTGCTGGCTGCAAGAAGGGCAGAGCGGTGCACAAGCGCACACTTTCCAGGTGGATAATCCTGTGCATCAAGATTTGCTACTCCCTGGCGGGTAAGGACCCTCCTGAGGGTATTAGAGCACATTCAACTAGAGCAAAGTCTGCAACATATGCTTTGTCTAGAGGTGTTCCTGTTGAGGACATTTGCAGGGCCGCGACTTGGGCCTCCCTCCACACTTTCGCGAAGCACTACTGCGTGCGCTCTGTCCTCCAAGATTTCCTGGTATAGCAGAGTGGACACCCTCCTCCGGGAGTGGGGACTGCTGTGGGACTCTATTCACAAGGTGAGAAATCCACAAGGCAGATGTATCTATCAGAAGAACAAGTTACTTACCTTCGGTAGCGCTTTTTCTGGTAGATACAGTATCTGCCTGTGGATTCCTCACATGCCCACCCGCCTCCCCGTTGTCCACTCTGCTATACCTGGTTTTATGTATTTGTTTTCTGGTTTTTGATACTTTTGCTGAGCACTTTGTGTGCAGTTTTGATTTGTATGTACTGTGTACACTGTATATATGTATATGTACTGTCGTTGGTCCGTCCGGGTGCCTCGAAGGCACGGAAAAAAGGGCGGAACTGACATCACGCCGACGTGGGTCTGATAAGGAGTCGGTGACGTCAGACGGAGTCGCGCGCGATGCCGTGCTCCTATGACGTCGCTCACGCCGGCGTTCTACGAAGAAAAATTCCGAATGTTACTGACGCAAGGAGGATATTCACAAGGTGAGGAATACACAGGCAGATACTGTATCTACCAGAAAAAGCGCTACCGAAGGTAAGTAACTTGTTCACTTGATTTATCTTTCATTTAAGGTGTCTGTTATTTTGTGTGAAGTTACGTGAAGGTGAATAGCCAACAAAAAATGTATATTTTGTTGTTTGTTAGCCACATCTTTGAACCTGACCCCCAGGGAACACACAGGATGAGTTCAGTGCTTTGCTGAGCTCTCTTGTGTCAACCAGAAGGGCCTCCCAACTTACCGCCAGGATGAGTCAAAGAACATTTTTGGGCTAGGCTAGTGACCACCGGGCCAATTGTAAGCAGGCCTGATGGGGATTGGCCTGATAAATGCTTGTGGCAGCATGGCAGAGAAGGTTAAAGAGAGCTGGCAGTTTAATCATGTCCTCCAGTGCCTCACCAATGGAGCTAATATTTGTGACTAATGTATTGTAATGCATTAGTGCAGACTCTAGCTAAAATTGGTTTGTCTACCCCCTGTTGCGTGCTATTTAGCAGGGATGCTAATTGGACTGTATGTAGAACAACTGCTACTGACTTAAACGCCATTGCTGCTGCTGTCCTGGAGAGATATCAGCATGAGAAAAGGTATGAGGTCTTTTATCGATGAACTTGCTAAACACTGTCAACCGGACTTTAAGGAATGCTTCACTAGCAGCTAGATTCATGAAGCTAAATTGCAATCGCAATAGCTGCGATTTAGCAATTGCGATCGCAATTTGATTAAAAGGAATTCATGACAGTGAAAATACCAAAAAAGCGAAATCGCTAAAGAAAAATTGCGAATTCGCAAATAAATTCGCAGAATCCTTGAAGAAGGCCATTTGCGATTCTGAAATTGCGAGAAACCATGGATTCTGCGAATTCATTTGCGAACTCGCAATATAATCGCAATCGCTATTCATGGAAAATCGCTAAGTGCGAAAAACCTGAAAATCACAATTTGCTACGCGCAATTTAAGGAGAACCCAAACCAGGTGGTAACCAGTAAGGATTTTTTTATTTTTAAAAACGTTAACAAACTACCAACAGGTGCAGGCCTGACCAAACATACTTAAGGACATGCAGCAGGAGCATGAGGACTCTCACATGCCAGGACTCTACATGGTGGTCAGGCGGCGAAGGCTACAGCGAGCAGCACGGAACAGACGTAGGATCCAGGAGCGGATATTCCGCCAGCGGATCACCCTTCTGGGCCAAACCAGGGAGCAAATTTACGCCAAGTACCGCCTGAATGGGGCAATGATCATCAAGCTGATCCGTGACCTAGACCCCCTGATGCAGCACCCAACAAGGAGGACCAATGCCATGCCCACACATGTCCAGGTATTGTGCAGCCTGCACCTTCTGGCCTCCGGAAGCTTCCAGGGGATAGTCGCTGTTGCAGGGGGGATATCCCAGCCCACCATGTCCCGCAGCCTAAGGAGTTTCCTGGATGCAATGCTGACCCGGCTACACCACTACATCTCATTCCCCACCAGCCAACAGGACTTGAATGACACCAAGCTACAATTGTACAACGTAGCACAATTTCCACATATCATAGGATGCATTGACTGTACCCACATCCACATCTGCCCACCAGCACAAACGGAATACATGTATTGCAACCGCAAGTCCTACCACGCTCTCAATATCCAGATGGTGTGCAATGCCAAGACAATCATCACGGACATAGTGGCACAGTACCCGGGGAGCACACATGACTCCTTCATATTCCGGCACAGCGGCATTCATACACGACTGGCCAGGGGAGACTTTGGTGAAGGACACCTACTAGGTAAGTACACATGACCCACAATAGTACACTGTGATAATGTAGCTGCGCAGAACAGGCACTCACCCTCTGCTCCTATCATACAGGTGACAGCGGCTATGCTCTCCGTGAGTACCTCCTCACCCCATACCTCAACCCTGCAACACCTCAGCAACGGCGTTACAATGCTGCACACATACGCACAAGAAATTGCATTGAGAGGACATTTGGCCTTTTGAAGAGCAGATTCCGCATACTGCACAAGACTGGTGGGGCCATCAAATACGAGCCAGAGGTCTGCAGCCGCATCGTGGCCGTGTGTGCAATCCTCCACAACATTGCTACCAAGCGCAGGATACCTGTAGACATCTCTGGCAGTGAGTCGGAAGGGGACAACCGACCACCTGCACATGTGCGTCACGCACGCGGGGAGAATCCTGCAGAAGGACACAGGCGCCGTAACCAAATCTGCATTAACTATTTCTAGTGCACCCACTCCCCACACCCATTACTTCACTCATGCATGACAATAGTAATAATGACATGAGTCAGATTAAGTTAGACAGAATGTATGTTATTGTTACAGCACAATAAAGTGGGGATTTCCCAAACTGTTACATGATTGACATATTTCGTCATATGTACCATGTCCTTGAGGAGGGCATGCTTGTAGCAGCAGCATGGCCCCTCATGGTAATGTTCAATTGTTCAATGCCGCCTCCGGGCAGATGCTCCCAACCTCCTTTCAACATCCTCCTCCTGATTCGGCCGTGAGGCAGCAGAGGGCCTGCTGCTGCGGCGGGGTGCTACCAACGGTGGCACGGACTGGCTACTATGGCTGGAAGTAGCCTCACTGCTGTCGTCACCCCCCCCCCCCGCCTGGCCATGGCCAGTTGCCTGCATGGCCTGTACTGCTGTTGTCACCTGCTCCAGAGCTCTCGCGACGTCCTGACCGCACTGGACCATTTGGACCTGCATGGCCAAGGAGCGTCGCAAGAGCTGGGAGGTCGCGTGGCCAATAATGTAATTGGACCGCGTGTATGCTGACAGGCGGGTCAGCAGCTGCCGGTGTCTGCGCCGGTAGAGGTTCCGCTGCTGTACCTGGCCTGGGTGTCCTGGGTGTTGGCCTCCATAGCAACTGTCATCCTCTCCATGCGGTCAGACATCTGACCAACATTCCTGGCGGTCTTGTTTAATTGGAGGTGTATAGATGACGGGCTTGGGTTTGATGAACATGGAGCATACGGCGCTCAATAGAGAGCCCACCTGGTCGCACGTTTGCTCCCCTGCCAGCGCGGGATGTGTTATTGCGCTGGTCCCTCACCAGTCCGCTTGACTGGCTCCTCACAGCCGCAGGGCGGCGGGTTTGTCGGCGTGATGCTGCTGGTGTTGTCAGCACCACTGGTGGTTGAGTGACGCGCTGTGGTACTGCTACGCCTGTTGGCGCAGAGGTGGCACTGTCCACAGGGGCAGGTGGTGAAATGACTGCTGGTGCGGCAGCTTGCCCTGATGGTCCTGGCTGTGGTGATAGATTTAAGTCTCCCTCAGTGTCCTCTGGGATATCCTCAATTTGCAGGGCATCGCTGTCTGAACTGGGGACTTCTGCGCCACCTGTGATGTAAAGTGGACGTTGATTAGTTACATGTTTCTTCCACATTTGATCTTCCTACATGCATGCAGGCTACCATTCCCTGACTCACTGTTGGCTAGACTCTCACTAAACAGGTCTGGCTTAATGGGGCTAGATGGTAATTGTGGCCAGACTACATCTCCCACAATGCAATAGCGCTTTTGTGGTGTGCTTTGGCTACATGACTGGGGTTTGAAATAGGATGATCTGGAGTCATGGACATTGTTAGGGGACAGGGGGCCGCAGTTGCATGGCACTTACCTTGTGTATCTTGTGTGGGTCGGGAGGAGTCCAGCTGGATCACCCCCACGCATGCCTGCGTATTAATGGTGTCCTCGACTCGGTCCTCGAGTGGTGTGTTTGGTGGGACAGTGGGTTCCCCTCCACCTGTCGCAGCACTCTCCCCCAGCCTCTCTGCAATCTTCTCCTTTGCCCGCCCTCTGAGATCGTACCAACGTTTCTTGATCTCATCAACAGTGCGCTGGGTCACCCCCACAGAGTTCACTTTTGTGCGGATGCGCACCCATATCCGCCTTTTATCGGCTTCATGCACCCTTCGGGAGTCTTTACCAAAGAGCCGATTATGGTCCTGGCAGACTCCCTGGATCAAATATTCGAGCTCTTGCTCGGAAAATTTAATTTTCCGTTTTCTTCCAGTGGAAGTTTCTCCTGCAGCTTCCTGTGACATGCTGGGCACTTGGGTGTCTCCTGGTTTTCACCTGTAGGCACTCTGGAGGGGAGCTCTGGCAATGCTGATTCCACTTCAGGCTCTCACTGCTGAATGAGGGTGGAACCTGCCTACTTCCTGGTTGTGATGTCATCACTGTGCTCAGAATGCGACTTCCAGTTTTTGCGATCTCGCAATTAGCGAGATCGCAATTTGCGATTTCGGTAATTGCGAAATCGCAATTTCTACACGGGTATCGGCCGATTCTGCGAATTTTTACCGATTTTTGGGAACTCGCAATTGGCGATTGCGGCCGATTGCGATTTGCTTTTTTTTCTCGCATATTATCATGAATGCCATTCTGCGATTTCTAAATTGCGATTCGCTATTTCTCGCAGATTATGACATTGATGAATCTGGCTGTAGGTTACAGGTTTCCAACTAGGTTATAAGTGCTGCATTTGCCTTGGCTCTGTTTTACCACCTTAAAACAGGAAGTCAGATTAAAATGAATGAATCTTCAGTTTTTTAGGATCCTTCTTCTTTGGCCAACACAGAGAAGAAGGCATTATTAAAATGAAAAAATTAGGCTGAGTCCCTGAAAGCCGTAGATCTGGAAAAAAACATTCTTCAAATTATGTTCTGAGAGCCTGCAGGTATTATCAGTATAGGATTATATCCCCTTTCTGGCATATCAAACCAAGCAGCAAGAAATTTCTAGACCTATCTCTACCAGGTAAGAACTTCCGAAACAAAATCTTAGTCTACAAAACAGTTGAATTCCAGATGAGGACACTGATGGTTTAAGACCACCCATCCATTTTCCACTCCAGTAGGGGGAGCAGTATATTTGCATTTGGCGGAGTGGGTGTCAGTTCCATGTTAAATAATGTATTTATGTGGATATTTTCTTGTTTCAAGGCCATCATCCGCAAGTTCCTCCTAACCCAACATCAAAGCACCAGATTTCCATCCTGAGCAGGGCTCTACAAATCCACTCGCCCGCTCGCATTTGCGATGGAGAATTGATGAGGCGAGTAGGAAGACAAACTAACTTTTGTCCTCTGTCTTTGAAAACGGAACAAAAGTGACAAGATAACAAGATTTAAAGGCATTTTTATTGCTCACAAAGGGAATGAGCAATAAAGATGCCTTTAAATCTTGTTAACTCGTCACTTTAGCTCCGTTTTCAGAGACAAAGGTCAAGTAGGTTGAAGTTGGGTCGAGGGGATTTTCCAAGGTACTAGACCTGCAGGACTAGTACCATTTTTCGAGCCCTGCTGAGGATTGTAACCACCATCCTCTTAACCCCTTCGATGCTTGCCCCCCGTGCTAAGACTTTCTTTTTTTGCTATATGGGATAGTTCGCGCTTAGGCCCCTGTAAATTTTTGACCACATAAGTATCCATGCCAAATTTGCGTCCTTTTTTTCCAACATCATGGGAATTCTAAAGGTACCCAGGGTTTGTGGATTCCCCTGGAAGGGGCCCAGACAGTAGCCAAAATACAGCTATTTCTTTTTTTAAATGGGAAATAAGTGCTGCAAATGAAAGCCTCTGTTTTTTCCCTGCAAATGGTATCAACAAATGGTTTGTGGTGCTGCAATCACCATCTTCCCAGCTTTCAGGGACTCACAGACTTTTGTCAGAAAACCAACATTTTTAACACAGTTTTGGCATTTTACTGGGACATAGCCTATTTTTTCTATTTTCAATGCTTTCAACCTTCTTCCAGTTAATGGTAGAAATGAGTATGAAAGCAATAATGGATCCATTTTAGAAAAGTAGACAAATTCTGAATTCAGAAAGGGGTCACTTGTGTAGATCCTTCAAGGTTTCTTTATAGAAACTAACAGCTGCAAATAGGAAAAAATGAAAATGAGTTGAAAAAACAGCCATTTGTGCCAACATTTTCACCTGTAACTTCTTAGTATGACCGATTGTTTTAAGAAATATACCGTTACATCAGCTGGACCTTTCTGGTTGTGGGGATATATAGGACTTGTAGGTTCACCAAGAACCCGACGAACCCAGAGCCAATAACTGAGCAGCCTCTCGCAATGGTTTTTTATTGTGTACCTGGTATATAGCAATTCATTTGGAAAAATATATCCAGTGAAAAATAGGGATGAAAGACACCTATATATTTTTGAAATTGGAACAAAATATAGAGTTTAGAAACAGTAGCTATTTGCACATTTCCGAAATTGTGAGTACCCCTATACTAGCATGAGAATTATAGGACATTTTTCAAAGTGTCTTCTTTTTTACACATTGTCCTTCATTTGGCAGGAAGAAATGCATTGAAAGTCAATAGGTAATAACAGTTGTTCTACAATTCTGTGTTCTCCAAAGTCTTCTGATAAAAATGGTACCTCACTTGTGTGGGTAGGTCTTGTACCCGTGATAGGAATTGGCCCAAAACGCAACGTGGAAACACCACATTTTTACAGTGAAAACATACCCTTTTTTTAAAGTGCCTAGCTGTGGATTTTGAACCCTAGCTCTACCGGCACCTAGGGAAACCTAGCAAAGAAATACATTTTGGACAACTAGACACCCAGGAGAATCCAGAATGGGGTGACTTGTCTGGTTCTCACCAGGTTCTGTTATCCAGAATCCTTTGCAAACCTCAGACTTTGTAAAAAAAAAAAACACATTTCCCTCTGTGATGGAAAGTTCCGGAATCTGAGTGGATCCACAAAATTCCACCCACCCTGCATTCCCCAAAGTCTTCCGATTAAAAATGGTACCTCACTCGCGTGGGTGGGCCAAGTACCCGAGACAGGCAAGGGCCCAAAACATATTGAGGAGACATTTAAAATTACTGATCACAAAACAACCTGGTTTTGCAAGGGAGGTCACCTGGGTTTTTGCCCCCGGGCTCAGTGGCCATCTTGGAAACCTACCAAACACACACATTTCTGAAATTCAGACACCCGGGGGAGTACAGCGAGGTATAGCTTGCATGGATCCACCAACGTTTTCCTACCAAAATCCCCTGCAAACCTTAAATTTAGCTGGAAAAAACCCACATTTTCCTCATATTTTTGTGTGGAATCCCCGTACTGGCACAAATGTCCTACCCCACAGCGTTCCCCCTCAGTCTCCTGAGTAAAATGATACCTCACTTGTGTGGATGGGGGAAGGGCCTTTGACTGGGAAGAGACAAAAAATATACTCCACGTTTGTATAACTTATGCTTGACACGCCCACTAAAACGTCATGATGCGAACGTGGCGGAAAAGGTCTAATATGGTGGCGGTGTCTATCAGACACCGCCAGCCATATTAGGATGGGCTTTGGGGAATGCCTTTCCGTGGTGACATTGCCGCCATGGCAAGGCATACGGTCTTTGCTTTGGGGGCCCGTTGCGGGCCCCCAGGGTGAAGGGGGGGTGGAGGGTGCACATGGGGGGTACCTATGGTACCCCCCTGCGTTTCAAAGTACAACATGACAGGCACCATGTGGTGCCTGTCATGTTGTGCTTTGAAACGCACAACATGCATTTTTAGCATTGCGGCGGGCGGTGCTTTCAGCACCGCCCTCCGCAATGTTAAAAATGCGGGATGCACCCGCCACTGTGGCGGGTGCATCCTAATTCAACGCACGGGACCTCTGCCATTATGGCAGACGGTCCCTGGCCACGACAGGATGGCGGACGGACAAAGTCCGTCCGCCATCCTAATCGGCCCTTAAATTCTGCCAAAAACAAATGCATGCAGAATCCATGCCTGCTTCCCTCCAAACGTGAGTAATGGTGTACATGAAACACACATCATAAGTTAAGGTTCAACAGTCTTTCTATCTGTGGTAATTCCCAATTACAACATGGTGAAGAGCAGTTAATAACTACAGACCTGTTCACACTCCTATACACGATAAAAGCAAACACAGGTTCATTTATTCAATTTCTGTTAACTCCAGATGTTCATGGTTTTACATATGATATAAACGTGTCTGCCAACTCCATATGGTCATGATCCACATATGTTTAAAACATGTCTTTTGACACCTTTCAAACTAGTATGTGGTGTTTGGCTAATAATCATGTATAGGGGCTTGTAGTTCCACGTCTGGACAATTGAAGGGGTGTTGCTGTGGATAGTACAGCATGTACAGCGGCACTGAGCTGATAGCTTTGAAGAGTCCATTCCACCAATAGCTGTATCTTTCTTCCAAAAAAGGGGATGGGAGGAGGCAGATTGCCTCCTTGCTTTAGAGCCCTTTACACCGTTGCTGCGATGTATAAACTTGTGTGACGAACTGATGCTCTCCTGAGATTGTACCTATCGCGACCAGTTAGGTGGAACCAGTAAACAGTTCATCATGATGGGTTAGTGGGCGTGTCAAGCACAAGTTATACAAACATTGAGTACTCCCATTTGCATTTTTGCCTTTAAGAACAATGAGCGCTGTGAAGCTAGACATCCCTTTTCCTGTTCAGGGGTCATGTAAACTGCCAGCTGAGAACACAACGGGGAACATGTTTCCTTTAAACCTTCACCAGTTGTGTTGGGTTTTCTCACCACATTCTAATCAGTGACCGATTATAGCGGAGAAGGCAAATGCCACACCTTTGTTTTTTAAAACAACTCTTGGGCATGAAATAACACCAACCAAAAAGAAAAGCATACTTAGATGTCATCATGGCGTATCGTGCCTAGTGTGTTTTTTTTCTGGAGGGAAAACGTGGAAAGTTTCTTCTGAAATAACAAGCATGAATGAACTAATACGTAGAAGTCAGATAATTCTTAAAATAAAGACTGTTTAAATGACGTAATCTCCCTGTGCCTTAACAGAAATAAATAAATCGGACTTAAAGTAACATGATCTGGTGCTCAATAAAGCACTCCAAAGCCATCAGGCGGAGCTTGCGTACTATAAATCTTTAAAAAGCTGTCGCCGTTGCGCCCCATACAGCACTGGAGGGAGGGGGAGGAACAGCAGAGAGAGTGGGGTGGCGGGGTAGAGTAGCGAGGGGAGGGAGGAAACAGAAGACGCGCATGACTGCCCATCAGATAAGAGAAAAGGGAAGTGCTCGGAGCAGACGCCCTTGGAACGCCTGTGCGCCGCGGCTCGTCTGCTTTGTGAACACTTTTCTTATCTGTGTGCAGAGAGGAGACGCCAGACGCGTGCACATTGCCTGTCCATGCGCGCACATGGTTTGTCATGTAATTAACAAGGACCTCTTGTAAATAAACTAGAGCTCCTAGAACAGGGTATAATGACAGTTGCAGAAAAGATTCCTATGCAGTTCAATTGGTGTACATTACATCAACATTTTTTTCATCAAGTCGCACATGGTTTGTCTCCCTTCACTAGCAGAAGCCACAACAATGGACTCGCCAAGGCGAAGCAGCGCATGCGTTGCGTTGGCTAGGCAAGACCTAAAAAACCCAGGTGTCTACTGGCTTCTGCCTCCCTTGGGGACAGATGAGCCTGAAAACGTATGGCTGGAGAAATGACCACAAGAATCACCCCTTAATGGGGAGCGACCCTTGCAAAAGGGACCGCTCCCCAATATCCAAAAATAAAAAAAACTGAAATCCCTGTTGGCCTAGTGCGCCACACAAAATTAAAAAAAATCAGCCAATCCCACCCCCCCAGGAGGGCAGAAACGGCCAAAATAATGCTCCCCAAGTGGGAGCGACCCTTGCCCAAGGGGCCACTGCCCACATCCCCCCCCAAAAACCCAGAAATCCCTGGTGGCATAGTGGGCCACACACATTTTTTAAAAATCAGCCAATCTGCCCCCCAGGGGGGGCAGAAACTGCCAAAATAATGCTCCCCTTGCCCAAGGGGCTGCTCCCCGCAAAATTATCCCTGATGGTCTTGTGGGGCAGAATACGAAAAAAATATATGGACCGATCTGCCCTCCAGGGGAGCAGAAACGGCCACAATAATGCTCCCCAAAGGTGAGCGACCCTTGCCCAAGGGGCCTCTCCCCACAAATAAATCCTTGTTGTCAGATTATTATTTTTTAAAATGTCCGGATCTGCCCCCAGGGGGGCAGTCACAGCTTAAAACATTGCCTCCAAAGGGGAGTGACCCTTGCCTAAGGGGCCACTCTCCATAAACCGTTAAATTTAAAATAGAAAAAAAAGAAATTTGCTTGTGTCTTGTGGGCCTTCCTGCTGCGCGATCGTGCAGCAGGAAGGCTCAAAAGAGGCATCGGAGGAAAGGAAAAACCTTTCCTTTCCCCCGATGCCTCTTTTGTTAAAATCCCCCACTCCCTGAGGAGAAACTCACCTCCTCTTTGCTGGACGCTCTAGCAGCAAATGGATTCCAGCGTGTCCGGTAACATGTAATGACATCCGCGCGCAAGGTACTATGATGTCATTAGATGACGTGGGGGGGTCGGAGGGAGTCAGGGGAAGGGCTTCCCCTGCCTTCCCCCGGTGGGGGCAACATAAAGGGCGGCCCACGGGAGGGGGGGGGGGGGGTACCAGGGCTTCCCCCATGGGTGGGTGCTAGGACGGCCAGGGGCCGTACGACTCACACGCCCACCATGATGTCGGACGGCTCCCGGCTGTCCGACGCGTGGAAGGGGTTAAAGAAGCGTGCTGTCAAGCCGGGTCCATGTGACAAAAAAAGGCTCAGGTGTGTACTCCAGTTATTTCTTGGTTCAGAAAAATGACCATAGCACGAATTCAGAACAGATATTAAACATACATCCGGGATCAGCAACCTTTTCTATACCAAACTACATCTGATTTGATAAAAATAGTTGTGAGCTACTAATGACATTGTCACTTGTTAAAGTGTTTACCACATCAGAGGCAGTCACAATGGGGACCATACCTTCTAGAATTACAAGTAGTGAGCACCCAGAATTATGTCCCAATATTGAGTGGTGCCAAAATATTAAACCTCGAATATTGAATAATACAACATCATGAAAGTACATATGTGTGTAGGAAATCTTTGCCCCCCCCACCCCCCAACCCAGATTTTTGCCCAACCAGTTGTTCTGGCGTTAGCACATTATCCCTGCTAACCAGTAGTAAATTGCCTCTGCTCCCCTGTCGAAACATCATACCTTTATTTGCTATATATGACTTAACTAAAAATCTCTTTTATATGGTACACTTTGTACCAATGTCCTGGAAGGTAAAATACACTAGTAGGCTGCAGCTCTTATTGTGTAATCCACTAATGTGACTATAAAAAAAATGGCGCCAGGCCTACCCTTGTAGCCTGACTGCTACAGTTTAAATCTGCAGGCCCACCTGTTAAAATAACCTCTTTTGACAGGTAAAAACCTCCCTTTTAAATATCAATGTAGGTAACCCCTGGGTGAGCCTTGCAGCCCACAAGGTAGGGTGCGTGGTTTTTAAATGTGGCATGTGGGCAACATTAACATTACCATGTCCCTACAGTAACAATGCCCTAAAAACTATTTTCACTGTGGCAGGCATGGATCTCCTATGTAAAAAAAAAAAAGAATACAGATTGAAATACTAATACGGTTATCTCAGGAAATAGGACCAATTTGAAAAACAATGTAACCATTATATTTAATAGTTATTAAGCATCAAATTCAATGCGGAAGTCAGATTTTTAATAAATAATAGGGAAAATTAATGTTTAGAAGACAAATTAGCATAAGTCTTTGCCAGCTGTCAGCCTGTGCTCAGCTTTGAATAGGTGTGAAATGTGTGCCAGGAGCAAACAATAATCCATCCATCACTCTTTTTGTCACCGTAATTGGGACGGGTATGCCTAGACATAAGCCTGTGTACACTGTGTCACTGGAACCAAGCAATACCTGGCTGATGATTCCTAAAGCAATACCGGTCTTAGGTTGCATGTGTTCTCGTTCAGGTAGGAAATGGCCTGGCGGTTCTGGCTGGTGTATTGCTATGGAGCAGGGCCAAGATTGATTTGCAAATGGCTGGTTACAAACTGAGGTAACATGGTGTGCTCAGTAAAGATGAACTGGGATGCGGCCCGAGTAATTACCAGTGGATAAGATTAATTCAAGCATTCCATCCATCGCTTTTTTTGTATACTTGGGAGCAATAGTAGACTGACTTGACTGGGCAAAAATTACTCCTTTGAAGTCGATAGAATGTGCAGAGTAGGGCTGTGGGCATCCTTTTTGATACTACAGTTTCAAATCCTGCTTGGCGGTCTGTTGAGTCACTTGTAACACTTGGGGCATTCTTGAAAGCGAGAGAACTGAATGCCAAGACCATTCTTGAAGATCCATTGTCTAGTTGCTATAGGGCCCTGGTCTTGTCCTACCAAACTTCTGTCTCTGGGTTTGTTGTGGGTAAAGTGCCTTACTCAAACTGTTTATTTGTGTTAGATGTGGGAAGATACCTGGATTACCATAGTACTCACCAGATACATCCCCAGACTTTAAAGCCCAGGTTGAGTGTGACCGTAGACTTTCACAATTTTCCCTGACACGCTACATTTTGGGCCTGTTTGCAGTAATACAAACATGAACCACTAAAAAAGTAGGAAGGTCAAGGCCTGGGAATGTTTACACCGTTGTTTTAGAGGGGCCTGGAGTCACCCCCACACACTAGCTTGTGCGAGGCATAAATGTGGCCTCTACAGATGCTCACTTCATAACTCTTAATGGACTTGCAGAGAATTAGAAGAGGTTGTGACCTGCTGTATGTGACCTGAGAGGATCCCTGAAGGACTGGACCTGTTCCCTCCTTTACCGAGGACAAAGAAGTGGGGTCCATGATCAGTTGGCTGGCCACCTGTGTAGCTACAGGCAGACAACAAGCTGCAAGAGGCCTTTAAATGGAAGTGGAAGTACCTAATTGTCCAGTGGCAACTGGATTCTGCAGTTGGCCTCTGCCTGTCACCCAGTGAGTCTCCCCTGAGGTTATGGGGGCCTTAGAAGTGTATTCCTGTTGGTTGGCACTAAAAACGAAGTCGGAAGGTAAAATCTTTGCCCAGGACAAACCTGGTTGGGGTACCTACCTGCACTCCATCGTGGTTGGCCTCAATGTTACACCTAGGTCTCGGTCTAACTCAACCATTAACTATCATTGCCGCTTTGTGCTTTTTGGCGTTATTTTTACTAAGTTTAAAAAAATTCATATCTCCGATTCCCTTATTGGATTTTTGTCATTTTGACGTAATTCAGTTTATTACTGTTTTGGTACTGGATAAATACATTACACATTACTGTAAGTTATGCTTGCTTGTTCTGTGCCATAGCTGCCAGGGGGTTGAGCTCAGGTTAATTTATTGATTTGATGGGTTCACCCTGCCAAGTGTTGTGATTATTCCCTCAAGTGATCAGTTGCTCACCCCAAAATATAATGCAATTTGTTACCATAGGTAATTCTAGATTTACTGTTCTAAATTCCTCATCTGCATACCTTGAATATAAATATATGTATTATAGGTGTGAGGCTAAAAATGTAAATAAAGCTACAGTTGACTATGTATTCTTACTTTCATGATATTTTGGTAGTTTGTATTGTGGATACAATACTTTGGCTGGCCGATATTACATTTTGATATTGTAGTAGAACGTCAAACCACCCCAACTTATAAAACAAGGTTATTAACGGCAGTGGCAGAAAAAGCTTCATCATAATAAATTGCCTCCACAAGAATAATGAAATAGCAGCATCATCAGCAATTTCCAACTGACACAAAAGAAATACTAAAAGCTGTAAATCTCCACAACTGTGTAAGAATTGTCATTTATAGCTAGACAAATCTCCTGCCATCTAGGTGATTCTAGGTTCTATGGGATCTTGTATTTATATTGTCCTGGATGCTAGGCTACACATAAAGCCCCTGCAACAAGGCCTAGAGGGCCAAAGGTGTTAAAGGAAGAACAGTTGAGAAGACAAACTGTGCTTTACCATTGATATAAAACGTTCTCTAGCATGGCGGTGCGAACATCAGTATTTACTCAGAGAAGTTCATTTTCAACAGGAAATATTATCAAAGTATTTTAACAGTTGCATCCCTGACAGGTTTGGGAGTCCACTTAGGCTGTCTACTGGTTCAGCGACCGTGGTTGAACAAAGAAAGTCCTACAATGTACTACTCCCCTAAGAAGAATAACATCATTCTGATTCAGACAGACAGACACCACCAATAAAATCATTCTGATTCAGACAGACAGACACCACCACCATGCATTAACTAAACAAACAAGGAGGTACCAGGTAGAGAACGCTATCTAGGAAGCCTAGTGGATACGGCACTGGGTTCTTTCCAGGAACCTGTCTCTAACAGCTGTACATGTACCAGTAGTGTTTAATCAGCATGCAGACTTCCTCATTCAGTATTATGAAAAAAACACAAGTGGGTACTGGACGATGAAGTTGTAGAAGACCTCTTCGAAGAGTGGTTAACCCTTTCCCTAGACCTCTAGGCAACACATCAAAACAAAAAATGCTGAGACTTCACGTTCTATTGAACAAAACTGGGAACTCAGTGCAATACCCTTTTGATGAGTTGGCAAGAGTTTTTCTATATGTTTTTCCTGATTCCCCACATACCTTCAGTAATAATTAAACCGCGCAGGTCTGTGGCAAAAATGATTCCTGTAGTGCCATACCGGCTGTGACAGTGGTGATGGTATCTTGGCCTTCGACAGATTCCTCTCAGGCTACATAGGAGATTGTAGGCAACCCTAATCTGCTGCACAAACTTCAGAGGGATATTCAACACACACATTTAGCATCACTAAAGGCAGACAGTATAGACTTCTAAACCTTCCAGAAGATTTTAAAGGATGCAAAACATACATACACAAGAATCTTCTGATCCAAGAAATGGAAAAGATTCTGCCTATGAAGCCAGAAAAATAGATATGATCCTGTATCTTGTCAGGAGGACATTATAATACGTTGTCTGCTACACTCTCAATCCAAACTACACTTGTCATCTATAAAAGTTAATTTGGCAGCCATTACAGTCAGTAGGAAATCACCAAACCCTAAAGCCCTTTTTAAAATTGTTTCCACCAATCAGAAGACTATCTCCAGCTCGGGAACGAAATATTGTTCGAACAACCCTAATGGGTCCTCCCTTTAATCTGATTCCCAAGGATATATTGCAGCATCTTTCTTAGAAAATAACTTTTTTAGTTGCATTCACATCTGCTCAAAAGGTGTGCAAAATTGAGGCATTTCCGCCTGCAGAGCCTTATACTATATATATTTGTTCCTCTATAGTAGGGTGGTTATGAGAACACATCCTTTTTTCCTTCCAAAGTTAGTATCGAATTTCCATATCCATTGTGAATATATGCACTCATTTTCCAGGTGTAGAAATGTACAAATTGCAGACATCTGCAAAGCAGGAACATGGAAATCAGTGTATATATTCATAAGACACTACTCGGACACAGAAGCCGATGCACGGAAAAGGCCTGGAAACATTGAGAAAACCTTTTAAGTAGGAAATCCGCGTTTCACTAAGAGTATCAGTGGCCCACATTTTATGTATTACCTTCTCCACAACAGTTGCTTTCCGTGGGCTTAAATAGTTTTCTACCCAGTTCTAACATTTTTCACTTTTAGTGAAGATCCTGCAAATTTGAAGAAAGGTTTACCTGTCTGTCATGGTAGTTGTATCTGGACTGAGTATGATTTAGAATTCCAGTAGATTCCGATTCTGAAACATCATAATCAAAGGGGTTATTGTGACTTTACCTTTGAGAAATAAGAAATATGGTAGGTGCAAAGCGTTGTTTAACCGCTTTTGTGTTTCAAAGAGTAAGGTTTACCACCCTTATTGAGATGATTCCAATGTGCATCTTTTCCAACCTCTGTAATTTTTTTCTCTGACTTACACTGCACTTTTCTTAGTAGGGACGTGGTATAAACGTCCAGGTCTGTCTTTATGTGCTGTTAATTTGTAAGGCTATTTGCATAGGTAACTGTTTGGCTACATGATTGAGCCCAAGCGCACAACATCCTGTCCTAGGGCTCCTAGTATGCATTTATCTCTGAAGGGCCCTTTCAGTAGTATATGCACCTTTACACAAGACTGCCTATTTGCAAAGGGTGAGTGGTCAGGTTTGCCAGCAAACAGTATTGAGGTGCCAATGGGGGCAGCTCGTTGAACATGGATGGTCCGCTCAAAGGACAGCTTGTGTGCAGAGATAGATAATGAAAGGTGTCAGAAAAAAAAAGAAATGGCTCGACTGTGTAAGAATAGAAATGACAGAAATAAGGTATGTAAAGAGAAGACAGGCTGTAAATGAAGATGAGCAGAAAGCATGACTACGCGTTTCGGGATTGTAGGGAGCAAGAAGAGACAGAGAGGACCAGGCTAGCCTGGGAATGTATAAACGAGACTCCATACTGACCCTCCGGGAAAATGTAAACAACAGCATGCTTGCTTACGTACATCGCGAGATTGTGCTAATCACGAGTGAGGGGATTACTTCTTCCCAAACCTAGCAAGAGATAAATGACAACAATGTTGAGGTAGTTATAGAAAATATTTCCTTGTCAAACTACACTCTTGATTCCACGGACATCAAAATATAGCCGATATTAGTTTAACCCATTCATAACTGTGCCTAGTAATTCACTATTCAATCCATAACAGTTAATTTTGAAAAAAGAAACAATTCAAATCCATTTTTTTCAACTCGTAGCTGTACAAAAATAAATTATTACATTTAAAAAATAGCTTCAGTTAAACTGTGTTTAAAATATGATAATGTTATAATGTTATTAACAAGTGGAATCCTTACAATATATCTTGTTAATTTCCATAAACAATTCAAACCATGTTACTAATATATTAATACGTTTCTAGATTAATTAAATAGCTGTTCCACTCCATTGTAAGTGCCCTTCAGAAATGCTTGAGTGAAACGCACAATGATGGAGTCCATGTAGTTATTTGAGATGACAGCTGGAATTTTTTTTAACTCATGTTAGAGGGAGAGTTGTAGCGATAACCCTAACCTGATGTCTACAATTTAGGCATTTTTATACTCCTTATTTACTCCCCTATTAAATCCATATGTATTACCAGACAAATAATGTTATTTGAGAACCGGAGTAAGACCTTTAACTGTTGTCTATAAAAGAATGTTACAAAAAAATCCAGAACTATTATTGTTGATTTTTAAAAAAAAAGTTTATTGTAAATTTGACTTAAATTTACCAACAATGCTCAACTTGAAGGAGAAATGAAAATCAGCTTGCCCAAAATCTTTGAAAGAATGATATGAGTGATTGCAGTTAGTCAGATGTAGCTCTCTTCTTTATAAGCAGGACATACTTGCAGATGGATGGCATCTTGCTGATTGTTAAGATGGTCTCTTAACCGCTACAGCGCTACCGCGTTTTCCCGCTGTGCGCTGATTTAAAAAAAACGGCCGGTTTGTGACAAAGCCAGCTCGTCATCCGCGTAGCGCAGGTAACGCCCATGATGAGCTGGCTTTGTCATCCACATCGAAGGGGTTAAATAGTGATTTAGTTAATAAACAAGCTGGGTACGCATTCAGTGTTGGGTGGATTTACTTAAGTATAATCTGCTGATCACATTATTTACTTTTGTACGAGACCATACCTTCTTGTTTTCATAAAACAACGAACCCAGAGGCAGCTGCTGCATCAATTCAATACGTATTACCTCTCCGAGGTACACAGTCTTCCCTACACATTCTTGAACAATGCCCTTCTCGCTGAGTGGGTGGAACGTTGTACATAGATGATTAAGCTGTGTTGCCTTAAGCAGGTGCCAAAATGCAACCTGCCACAATAGACTAGTTCCCTTTGAGTTGTCTGTCCCCTACATTTAATCTTTTTTCCCTTTAGAGTTTGTTTGTAGGTTCCACCGCCTGCTTTTAATTTTTACAGGCTAACTGTTTCCAATTTGCGGTACATACCCCGCTTTTCACCAAAGAATAATGTTTTTTTTTTCTTTTTACCTCGTGACATACACGATGAAGCAACCTTTCATAGGTTGCATCTTTAAGCCTTTTACTGATGTAACCAACGTTGCTGCTTTTTGGTCATCAGTGACTCCCAGGGTGTTGTCAAAACCCCACACTGTACAAGTTGTGGTTTAGGTAAATCTCAAGACACCTCTGGTAGTACTTTGCCATCTGGTCATGCTTCTCATAAGAGATAATCAGGTCCCAGTGGTGTCTGTTACGGGTGCAGTATTGACATTTCCAACATTGTTTTTGTTTGCATACTCTACCTAGAGGCAACTGATGACATCTTGGAGGTTACGCTCAATTCGATGAGTGCAATTATAATCGACCCAAGGGCATTTTTCTCACTTGAAAGTGATACATTAGCAGTTGGAAAGATTGGGGCACAGATTTGTTAGCGCTGGTGGGGCAAAGAGAGGGAGGCCGTTGCAATTTGCACTTCACAGGATGGTGACTAATTAAACCCTGGAGTCCTTCAAGACCCTGAGAACATACCTGTAATTAAATTCACTGAGTCATTGACAGGTGATTAGTCACTAACTAAAATTATCTTTCAAAACACCATCTGCAAGAAGTTCCGAGTAGGAAAGTGTGCCGGGGACTTGATGGTGCTAAGGTAATTTGTGATGATAATGATTTACTTTCTTTATTCAGATAATAGTTGTTGAGGAGTGCTGGGTGGCACAGGCTCATTGTGTATTAAGTTGAATTCTTCAAGATATAGGGCGTAGAAATGAGTTTTAACTGTGTAGAAGCTGCCTGTACTAGGGAAAGGATTGCAGAATATTTCACTTGACACTAGGGGTGGAATGCAGACTTACTGCAGCTGGAGCCTGCAACTTCAACCGCACAGTGTTCAGGCACCCTGTCACCTGTACTGCAGCTTCAAAGTTATGGATCCGGAGTATGCAGGCTGCGGTACTACATCCTACTTATGCAGTTGTATTTTTAGTAATACTGGCGCATCAGTTGCAGCATAGTTAAACTTAAGTTTAACTTTGGTAGGGAATTGAAAACAATGTTTTGCCTTTTTTTACTGTAGTTAACAAGCTTTCGAATAACATCCTGGAGATTGTTTGCATGCTAGTGTTAGTGAACATTGAAGAAGGACTTCTTAGTCGAGCACGTTTTCTGAAGACCAGTGTATTTGTTTTTACATGACTTCCTTAATAATAAAAAAGTAAGTAGCTTAAAAATAGGCTAATAAAATGTAATTGAAATGTCCCATACACCCAGAACTATATGAAGCATTTACACATATTACGGTATGGATTTAAATCATATTATAGCTTTTTAGAGCTAATCAACCTTTTTGGAACAGTTTTTTCGAGGTAGTACTTTTGTATTAGAATTCCAGTGTCATGTTGTTGTTTTAGATTTTTCAGTAGATGCTGTTTACATTTGAATGAAACATTTATGGCCCACTGGCTCTATACCACTATTCTCCCCCCACAATGACAGAGGTAAGCTAGCTCACAACACAACGGTACACATCTTTCTCCAGCTTTTTGCCAGCCTGTCTGTGATATATTTTGTGCAAATTTACTTCACAATTATACCTGCTTAATTTTTCTACTGTCTCTTAGCATGATCCTTTCTTCTTACATTTAGTTTTTTTAATATAATTATGTCAAACGGGTTTATTTGAATTTTTTTAACAACCCACATATAACTAATTATGTTTTCGGGTTTATAAATTAATTTGTAAATGCCAACTTGCCATTAAAAAAAACGAAAACCATTTACATTCTTCTTAAAATCATTACAGAACAATAATTAAATCCTAATTCAAGAAAATATTCAGCCTGTTACAAGGGACATAGATATTACAGATCTCATCTCTGAAATCCTTACAAAGTGTAAAACACAATTTCATTTTCACTTATCAGATTCCCAAGTACTCTGATATAACAGCTTTCAGGGCGTTGTTGATGCAGATCATGTGTAGCTGCCTACCTTCTTGATTACTGATACATCAGCCACATCCCTATTAGTGTATTGTGCTCTTTTTTCCACTGTACCTTTTGAGTAATAAATAACGTTATGATTCCCTGTTTGTTTTATCTTTTGATGAGGGTTCTTTGGCCGACCCACTTTTCAACAAATGTATTTCACATTGAAGCAAAGGACAAGTTTTTTTCATGTAGCATTCTAAAATTCTGATGCGTTCTCCTCTCACTTTTCTCCATGAAGAAGAGAAGAAACGTCGGGAACGTGAAGACCAGATGTACCGTGAACGCCTACGTACTCTCTTTATCATTGCTGTGGTGATGAGCTTGCTGAACTCCCTGAGCACAAGCGGTGGGAATATTTCCTGGAGTGACTTTGTGAATGAGATGCTGGCTAAGGGAGAGGTACAGCGCGTGCAGGTAGTCCCAGAAAGTGATATCGTAGAAATCTATCTTCACCCTGGCGCTGTTGTCTTCGGCAGACCTGTAAGTGTCTTCAACTATTATTGTAAATTATTTGGTCATATGGGAGCAATTTTATTTGGTTTATACACTTAGGGGTTCTGAATTATACAATTTATGGAACAGCACTGATGCAAATGGAAGAGGGACCATGCAAGAAGCATACAGTTCATGATTATAGAGCCCTAAACATAACCAACTTGATGCAATGCGGTCTCCAAGCCTACATAGTTACTGGGGCATATGATTTCACAAATAATTCAGGACACTCCTTGACATCTTGCTGTTACTAACATGGGACTGAGGATGTGTGGATTAGCACAGGGTGCAAAACAGTGTAAAGTCTGACTTGGGTTAAAGATGTTTTTCCTGGGGTAATATTGTGCTGTACATTATAGTGTCCTTGATTGGCCTCAGAATGGAAGTTTTTCAGAATGGAAGTTTTTTGTAAAATACAGACCAGAAGTCACTCTACCGTGTGGCATCTGCTTTTTGTAGTGGAGGATGTAGTATATGTAAAATGAACCCTGCAGTGTATATGGAGGGCTAGAGCATGGATACGCACAATTGTTGAAACCATTTTTGATGACATGAGTCCTTCGGAGTGTTGAATTTAGAAGCAGAATCAGGTAGAAGACCTCTACCTGATTCACATTATGACAATTTTGCCATCACCAGGGAGATTCTGCTTCTATGGGCTTATTCTCCTTCACTTAGATTGTGTTGGAGAAAGTCACTATTTCAGTTACAAAATGACTAACTGGTGAGCTACAGTAGTGTCCAAACCAGCAAAATGCATCCTTCACATTCTGTTATTCACATGTTGTTATCCATAAGAATTTAGCAAATAATATAGGTAGATAAAAAATCAGCCTGTTAAATGTAGCCTCTTACAGTACACATGCTTGTAAGTTCGTCAAAGAATGAGTAAACACAATGAGTAGAACATTGTTTTTTTTTTGTTTGAAAGATGAAGTCGTGGTCTGCGCCTGTGTAAAGTCATGCACTTTTATTAACAGAGGCTGAGCTCTTAAATGGTGTAGAACAGTGAGGATGCTTCTTTAGAGTAGTGGATGAGTTTTATCAAATTGTTTGCACATCATTCATGACCCTGATACCGCTGTAATGGAAAATTGGTAATCCGTCTGAAAATGAAACTTTTAATTTAGAGCATGGAATCTTCAGTGAAAGGGAATGTCCTCTGAAAGGAAGATGCACAATATTTTTGATCACTGAAGACATTGGTATTTAGGAAGCCAATGAGCTGTGAGTCCAGTCACTGTACAATTGTAAAGCACTGGCTGTAGAGTAATATGAAGACAAGTAATACAAAACCTTTCTAAAGCAGTGAAGACTCGGGTGAATAATAGTAAAGACTGCAAGGAAGCGTCGATGTGTTCTAGATGGATAATCAACCTTAGGAATTGTAGAATGGTTAAGCGAAATCTGCTTTGTTTTTGAGCATTGGGAAACCCTAGTCGTCTCTAGGAAGCTAGAGCTGAGAAGACACTAAATAAATTTTCCTAAATTGAAGAAGCTAGCAGTGAGAAGGGAAACAAGTCTGGTAACAATCTGTATTATCTTGAAGGCACTCTGTACTCCTTTGTCCTGATCTCCATCCTTCACAGCTGGTTTGGGATTGCCTTTGTTTCAAGCAGGACTCTAATCTGCTTCTCTAAAACGAGATGCTGTCCCTTTGCATTTGTGTCCTACAACGCACGCTTCCTCTCCTTGTGTGCAGGCCCTTACCCCCTATCCGTTTGTCCCTTTTGGTTCCATTCCATTTCTCCAGCATTGGGTCTGTGATAGTTTCAGAGGCACAATTTATTTCTCATCAGTCTTGGAATTCTCCATAGTCACTGTTTATTGCACATACATTACACTCAAATAACATTGAAACAGCCATATATTAGTTGTAGCCTACCCACCTCATTAGGTGAGCCTCAATCCAGCCATCTACTTTAGTTTTTTTTACTAATGTTTAGTCGCTATTCAGTCACGTGAATCTATGACAGCTCTATTGGTGGAGAAAAATAAATGTGTGCCAGGATTCTCTCGGATATCCATACAAAGTGGAATATATCATTCAATATATATATATATATATATATATGCAAGTGTGGCATCTCAGGAACAATTTTATACAACATTTTTAAATAAAGTAATATGCTTATAAAATGCCAATTTTTCTAGTTTTTAAAACGTAATCAGTTAAAGTTACAGAAAAATACATTTGGCTGAAAATGTCACTGTATTAAACCATGCGAATACAAAAGACTAAAGAGAAAATGTAGCCTCTGTTAAGGTGAGCACTAATTGAGCTAAAATGAAACTGCTTGTTAAAGATTCCAGAATCTGCTATCCTTCTAATTGTGCAGCAGTTCGTATTGAAGAAATACAGTGGAAGGATCCCTGCTTTTAAGTGATTTCCTTGCATTAGCTCTGGAATGGGGAGGCAGAATGGGATGTTTATGGGTTTTAGAGAGAATACCCATGACAGATAAATAGGACTTCAGTTCTCAGTCATAGGCTTCTCTCTGTCATCCATAAAGAGTAGTCGAGTAGCAAGCTAAATAACATGCCCAGTTGAGAAACCAAAGGTATAGGCGAAGGAATCTAGTTACTAAACAGATAGATTATGCAGCAAAGTCTGACTCACAATGGTATCAATTCTGGAGTTGGAATCGATCCATTAGTGCTTTGCAAAATGTATCAGCTGATGTCCAGGTTGCTGCTCTGTAATTTTCCAGAATATGAACTTTAATAATTAAAGCAGCAATTGGAGCTTTCCCTCGCATAGAATGTCCCTTGTCTTGCTTGCTAATGATGTCTTAGCTTTCCAATAACATGAGACCACCCATCTTAACTATGGTTTGCTTAGGGTATACAAGGCCTAATTAGAAACCGCTCTATAAATGTTTAATAACTGCTTCATAATTAATTAATACATTACCTGTTGCTAAAGTTCTCCAGCACTTGTATCTTTTATAGATTCACATAGGGCCTACTCTTATAAGATTTTTTTATAGCACTTCAAAAATAAGAAGCCTTCTCGCTGCTGGGGCAGTCAAGCTCTGGCTCCCTTCAACTCACTGACTGGAGTTTGGAGTACATAGGGAGATGGATAGGCTACACAAAAAATACACATTATTAACTGGGTGTTTATGTGCACTGATAAGTATACATTATTTACTGAGGATTCCCAGTCTGACAGCGAGGAATAATCCAGGCATATGCATACATGGAAGCTACCCATGCTGGAGAACCATAATTACAGGTAAGTATCTTTTTCTTTTTAGGCTATCGTTCTCTTTGAACTGTTTTATGCATGGAGCCATCTCTTTTGAGAAAATCACTTTTACCCTAAACAATTCCTCATTCTAAAATCAGTTTAAAAAGCTCTGCATTTCAAATTTCAGGCCACTAAGGAGTTGCCATTTACCGTGATGAGAAATCTCTCAAACTAAATGCAGTTGTGATTTTTCAATATTAGCTGATGAGGTTTTAGGAAAAATGCAATATTTTGTAATGATGGCTTGACATTCAAGCTTCATCGCCTCCACTCCTTTATTAACTGAGTAGTTACTAATTGTATCCATCTTTCAAAGTTAACAAGTTGCAAACCTGATGGAGTATTCTTGTAAGATAATACTTGATTTCAGTCACTACATATCTAAGACAGTAAACCAAACATAACCCTTGCTACAATCTACTAAGTAGGCAGCATTCATTTTGTTCTGGGGGTGCAGTTTACTAGTCCGTTTCTTTCATGCACCACACTTCCCTTATTTGGGAACCAATGCATCCTTTGATCAGTAGTGGTCTGAAATCACTCGGAACCCTTGATCAGAGTTGTGGTTGTAGTGCAAATGGTCTGCCATTTCTGGACAGGGGCAAGAAGCTCTTTCTGCTGGTTCCTCTGACATTTGAGACTCCTGCTTCTTACAATCATGTATTTGCCTGCTTTAAATTGGAGTTCTACTTCATGTTTCCATCATTGGGACTAAACCTGGGCACCCTAATGTTTTAGGTGGTTTGGTGCACTTGGGAATATAAAACCTTGACATTTATTTTCTTATTTCAGGCTGCTATAGCATAATTTACAATAACGGATTGTTGCCTTGAAGAATGCTTAATGGGGCTTTAAATAAAAAATTCAGAACCTGTAATCTGCTCAAGACGTGGATCCTCCACATCAACCTTCTAGAACTCATGGTTTCATCCTCTTACTCCTTTCTTTCACTCCTTCAGGATCAGACAACATTTGTGAAGTGTTCTACCTACAAGCATGGGGGCAGAGTTTGATAGATTATGATCCAACTAGGAGACTTGGCTGTCTAGAATACATTCTTTCGGTTAGGCCACATAGAGAGAAATAGAGGTGTAGAAGCAAATGCTTTGGCAGACCGTACAATGCTTACTCACCACGAGTTACCACTAAATCAGAAGCTCCTATTAAACTAAGTAAAGTAAATATTTGACCCCTTAGTCATTACTTGACACATGCTATGACACATGCTATAACATCATGCTATGACACATGCTATTACATGAATAGCTTGAAAGACCTCTATGTTCCTGTTTGGTGTTTGCTGGATGTTGACAGTGCATGTTGCCTGCCTCTAGGGCCTCTCAGCTGCTAGGTCCAAGCTCAAAATGGTTAGCCATAAGTGTCCTGCGTCTGGCAGAAGAACTTGGCTTCAGACTGAAAGGATCTCTCATATCAGCCTTGGTACTTCCTTGCTAAAACGATCAATACACTGTGATGCTCATCGAAAGAGGACAAGCTCAAATGCTGGAGGACGTTCACTGAATCACTGACGTGAAGGTTAGTAACTGGAGTAGTGCCCCAGTCTGGTGAGCTGATAGCTAGAACTGGAAAGTCACTGTAATTGCAGTAGACTTGAGTAAACTTTGCAAACAACATCAGTAGCTATCTTCAGTTAGTGAAGAGAACAGTGTTGTTTCTGACCATGCACAGTAAACAGTCCCCTGCTTCCCTAAATGCCAGAACCCGAAGGAGAAGGTGAAAACGTTATGGAAAGGAACATTTTGTATGCACGTATGTGGCATTTCAATAACAAATCTGGTTCTAGGTGGGAGTACTCTATTCTGGGAGACGGGATGAACTATTTGCTGCATCACGTTGTAGTATTATTTAAACAAGTGAGTCTTCAGCTCTATTCTAAATTAAAGTGTTGGGGCTGTCCCGAATGATACTGGGATGTTATTCCACATCCAGAGTGCATTGATGGAGAAGGCCAGTTGCCCAGTTGACTCTTTCTTGAACTTAGTCTGAGAGTGTTCTGACCTGACTCAGTGTGTGCCAAGACCTACCGGAGATGGTGAGCTTGTCAGACAGATATTTGGTAGAGCTTTTTGTGTTGGCTTTGTAAATGTTGCAGCTGGCCTTGAAAGTGATGCAGGCCAAGAAGTGGAGTTCCATCAGAGTGGGGTGATGTTGTCCTATTTCTTCATGTCCTTGATGAAATGTGTTACAGCTGGTCTTATGCCTTTCAGGGGCTAATATAAAGTCTTAGAGTCCGTGATTAGAGCATTCAAACCAAACCAATGCAAATTTATGAGAGATTGAACAGCAAATCTTAAGTTTCTTTTTGCGAAGAACGGTCTTGCGTTCTTTAGCAGAGAAAGCTGGCACCAAGCTGTCTTGGTTTTCTTGTTGATGTGTTACTTGAGGATGAGGTCAATGTTAAGGGTGAATCTGAGTGATGTGGCATTGGTCTAAAGGTTGGGCTTGAATCATACCAGGTTGCTTCTTGGTCCTGGCAATTAGGACATATTCAGTTTTGATGGGGTTAATTTTAGTTAGATATTGGGCATCCAGGTCTGGCTGAAATTGGTGTTTGTATGTCTTGTCAGCCACACAAAAGGTGAATGATCGGTGTACAATGTAATTTTGTGTCCTAACTGGCAATATAGGAATGATTTGATCACCCATTATATTGCCAAACATTATTCTTCAGTAGCAGAATAGTGTTGTTTCCTTGGAAGTAAATTCCGACTAATGTATAGTACTGATTGTGATATTTCTATATTCATGTGCTGCAACAAAGCCGCCCCATCCGTTTATCAGATGCATTTGTTTGTAAATTTTTAAAAAAAGTAATGATAATAAATATTCCCAAAAATGTGGACAGTTTATCACAGACTGTTGACACAACTTCTGCTTTAATTCCTGAAAACGTTGCCAAAACCTTACATCAATTTTTTTAATTTCTGGGTTCACGTTTCCTGAAGAGGTTAGTTAGTGGTCCCACTACTTCTGCAAAGTTTGGGATGAACTTGCAGTAGTATCCCACATCCTTTTGATGTTTTGTTGCAGAGTTTTTTGAATGGCTTGTACCTTATCTATTTATGATGGATTTCACATCTACTTGTATATATCCTTAGTCGTTCACTTGCTGTCTTCCCAACATACTCTTATTGGTATTAGCTCTCAAACCTGTTTGATCTAGGGCCGTTAGACCTGCTCTTTGGAAAATGGCAGTTTTTACCTCCAATTCAATACATGGATGATAATTTATATTGAAAAATAGAAGTGTTTCGGGGTTCCCTTGTGCAGGCAGGTATGTTTATGATGTCAGTGAAGATACATATGACGCAGAACTGAGATTGCAAATAAGTAACATTTGCTTCTAGCCCTCGCAGGTCCAAACATAAGATGTCTTTGTCTGTGTCTGCCCAAGCAGGAAAAAAAGTCCTTGTCTGTTTCTGCCCAGGATGTGTGTCATCCTACTGAGTTGACTGAAGTAGTGGGAGGATGAAAGAAGTGTCAGGTTGGAAACTAGTGACGTCACCTCCTGTTGAGATGGATTCTGCGATGTTTTGATGGCTTGCTTAACTTTTCTTATACCAAAAGGGAGTCACCGTTCCTAAGTAGAGAGAGGAAAAAAAAGGAAAGTAAGAGGTACTCTTGTTGTGTGGTACTCTATTGTGGGGGGCAGTGTGTCCTCATCTTGATGTCCTCACACACCCTGAAGGATGTCATGCTTCCTCTTTGGGCCGGCCCTGCAATGCCCCACGGGTCTCTTTTTCTGAGATCTTTTGAAAAAGCCGTATGGGTGCGTGGGAGTAAGTGGCAGTGAAGTCCTAGAAGGTGTATTAAAAAATGGCTGGAGGGAGAGCGATTCATTTTTATTAAGGTGATCCCTCTGTCATTAATAAAACAAAGTGTATGGTGCTTCTTTAAAGGGTATTATGTCCCTTGGTAGCTGGGTAACTATATGTTCCTAGTGGAAATATGTTCTGGTCAACATGTTTCGCGCTTTAATGGTCTCAGGGGGAGATCCAGGGCGCTTAGTCAGGACCAAGTGAGAAATTTGTATCTACAGTGGCCCAAGAATTTCGGTACCTCCGGATATATAAAGGAGTAGAACTTCCCTTAGTAGGCAGGGTAAGATCACATGAGATCATGGAGGGTCACTTGAGAGGGTTCTCTCGGTGCATCTGGGCTGTGTCACCTGTGTGCCTCCGACATAATACCCCTTAAAGCAGCACCATACACTTTGTTTTAATAATGACAGAGGGATCACCTTTATAAAAATAAATCACTCTCCCTACAGCCATTTTTTACTACACCTTCTAGGACTTCACTGCCACTTACACCCACGCACCCATACAGCTTCATCAAAAGATCTCCGAAAAAGAGACCCTTCCGGGGACCCGTAGGGCATTGCAGCGCCGGCCCGACAAGGAGCAAAAGCTCAATGATGAAGCATGACATCCTTCGGGTGTGTGAGGGCATAAAGATGAGGACACACTGCCTCCCACAATTAGAGTTGCACACGACGAGAGTACCTCTTACTTCCTTTTTTTTTGTCTCTCTACGTAGGAACGGTGACTCCCGTTTGGTATAACTTTAACTTCGGGCACGGGTCAACGGACCTTTTGAATAGCTCCTAGAGTCCCCCTCTTTTGATAATTAGGATCGGTTACATTTTCTCCATGGCCATCCAGAATCAAGTTCCTTATTATGGTCTTTGTCTCCTAGGGACACATCTATGAACCTTGTGGCTGCGAAGAGCATTGTTTTGCTAACTTGTAAGAGGTCCTTCCATTTTCTCCCAAAGGTCAATTACATCATATTTCTTAACCCCTCCCCTGCTGGTGACGGAACCACTCCGTCATCAGCTGCGGTCGCGCTGTGCTGATGATGGAGCGGTTCCGCCACGGCCCGCTCGGCGCGCCTGCGTGGCGTGAATTCCGCGCCTGCGCGGCGCGAATTCCGCGCCTGCGCTGGACGTTCCATTGAGCGGGCGGGGCATGACGGAACCGCTCCGTCATCAGCACAGCTCAACCGCGGCTGGCGACGGAGCGGTTCCGTCACCGCGGCGGCTGCCCCGCCCCCTTAGCACTGCGGCGGAATAGGCGCCGCAGTGAAGGGGTTAAAGTGCTCAAGGTGAAGCTCGACCTTCACACTGAAAGTGTTACTATACTACAATATTATTTGGAGCGAGAATGAATCCTTATCATATTCTAATCTACATGACTGGTTTTATTGGTTGAACAAATATTTTATAATCTAGAGGTCTTTAAAGATTTGAATGTTTTACCAGGTGCCTTGAAAGAAATATTTTTGTCAAAAATGTGGGCATTTATCACATGTGGTGGACCATACAACAAATGACATGAATCTACTATTGCCAGGTGGAACGTTTCTTGCATTTTTAAATCCTACAAAATCAAAGAGTTTAATCTTCACTTGCAGACAGACATCAGTAGCATAGTCATTTTAGCCTCTTATACATTGTGACAAACCTTATTTTTTAAATCATGGAGCCTGATGTATGTACACCAGGGCTAGGACTGTAACACATTTTTTAGGATAACTACATAATATAACTTTACATGCATTGAATTTAAATTGAACTCATTAACATAGTCTTCAGTTCTGAAATTCTTGCACCTCTGCATGACTCTCCTACCCCAGAGACATGCTTTCAAAGGTTTTGCACTGCTTCATGCCTAGTTGCACCTTTGATAAATATTTGTTTCGGTCTAAAATCCTAATCCCAGGCCGGTCGGAGGGAGACCAGGATGAAAATGAGGAAACGACTGTTTTCCCGTTATTTCAAATAATCCTAGTGTGTTATTTTCCTCTTCTAAGCACTCCCCTCACCCCTTGGTAAATACATGACTTGCAGTACAGAGTTACAAAATTGCTCTGGAGATCATTTTTGCCTCTCTTAGAAACCACGTTATTTTCTGAGTACTGAAAGCCTTTTGACATGAAGCTGCAATATCTGCTTACATGGAAGCATCTGTCACCCGAGAAGCAAGAGAACTCTGGTAGGGACCTCCAGAAAAGATCCTTATAGGGGTCAGATCACTGGTTTTGTGGTTTAGGTGATACGTCATAGATCAAACAGTCATATTTTTTATTTTACTGGTCGCTCCGGCCTGCGTAGAAAGGGAATGACAATGCGTTCTATTGTTAAGATGTGCCGGCACTGAAGTGTGTTAGGTGAATATGCGATTTGTGGTGGAGCACAGAAAACACTAGGGGTTAGGTAAACGTAAGTAAGCTGTGAGAGATTCTGTCTGCCTATATTTTGACATAGTTTGTTTTTTGTTCATAGCGTCTAGCTCTGATGTACAGAATGCAAGTAGCTAACATTGACAAATTTGAAGAAAAACTTCGAGCTGCTGAGGAAGAATTGAAGATCGATTTGAAGGATCGGATCCCAGTCTCATACAAACGCACAGGTTTCTTTGGAAAGTAAGTGATCTATTTATATATTTTGATCAACTCTTTTAACTGTAGATCCTTCACATTTTGAATTTCCCCAGGTGCCAAACTGGATGTGGAACTTTTCCAGCAATAGCTGCAGCACACCGAAAGGTGGTGCCATTGGATCCTCAGCTACATCGCACTGCCTCCAAATGGAATGGCATTTGTTGTTTATAGGCTCCCCCCCTGCGCTCCGACATCAGTTTTTTTATTTCCGTCACCTTTGATGCTGATCTGGCGCTCCCCTCCCTATTTGTCTCTGTGTTTTACCGCTTATAAAATCAATCTCCTCATTACAGAGCTAGGCAAAATGACTACCCCGAAGACCAAGGAATTCAAACTGTGCCTTGACTGCAGGAGGCAGATGTCGATCACAGATTTGCATAATATCTGCCTGTGCTGTTTATAGTTTAAGCCTGACATTAGGTCCTGCGATAAGTGTTCCCTAATGCTGTCTAAGGCCTTCACTAAGCCAGAGGTGAACCTGTATGTAGCCGAGAACAAGAAATTGAGCAGATTGTGCTTGAAACTATGTAAGTAAGTGGATGGATCACTACTACATCAAACTAAATGCCACCAAGACTGATGTCATCCTCTTTGGTAACAACCCCTCACTCTGGACTCCAGACTGGTGGCCACCCGAACTGGACTCACTCCCTGAACCAGTAAACAAAGTCAAAACTCTGGGTGCGTTGATAGATAAAGAACTGAAGTTCAGGGATCAAGTCAACAAAATCACATCAGTCTTCTACCTCTCGCTAAAGCTCATAAAAAAGATTGAAAGATTTCTGCCCCTGGAACTCCTGAGAACGGCCGTCCGCACACTGGTTGTCACGAAGATAGTTTACTGTAACAGTCTCTATCTCATTCTCGCAGCTGACTTTGAAAAGAAGTTCCAGACTTTGCAAAACGCGGCGGCTCGTTTTCTTCTCAACATTCCCCAATATGAATCGGCAAGAGGAGCCATTAGGAAACTGCACTGGCTGCCTGTTAAACAACGCTGTAAATGTAAGGCTCTTTTCCTGGCCTACAAGGTGCTAAATGGACTAGGGCCGGATCATTTTAGAGAGAGGCTCACATGGTACATCCCAGCCAGGACACTACGCTCTGGCTCTGCAATTCATTTGATTGTTCCCCCTTTAGGAAAACCAACTGGGGAGGAAAGAGCTTCTTCAGGGCCACAGCAGTGCTCTGGAACAGCCTTCCAATGGCACTGAAAGTAGCGTCCTCTCTACTCACTTTCAGAAAGGCCCTAAAGACCTGGCTGTTCCCCCAGGAGACGTAAGGCCACCCGGCCCAAGCTAAACATGATGAGGTCATCTAATACAGCAACTTTTTCAGGTCCTATAGCGCCAAGATGCCTCATGGCATGAGTTGCGCTTTACAAATTATATAAATAAATAAATTATATAAATAAATAAACTGCAAGTCCTGCTTCTAGTACCGGTCATTGTGCAAGTCAAAGGCGAAGTCTGAAGAGACTCCTCGCCATAAACACAAGAAGTTCAAGCTTAACTCTTCTCGGTCCTGTCACTCCTGTTGTGGGAAAAAGTTGCACATGCAGCACTCGAAGGACCTGGCTCTCCCCCTTGTGTGACTCCGTCTATTCCGAGGCTAGTGCTACCATTCCCCTAGTTCCTCTGGGATGCGGTTGGACTTGCAGCAAGTAGAGGCCTTCAAGGAGGCAATGCTGCCACTTTTCCAGAGCGTCTTTAGGCCCCATAGCTCTGCAGAGGCCTCCAGTTGGATTTTAACTATCTGTGCCTGTGCTCCATCAATGGCCCAGTCTTACAAAACTTTGCCTAAGGCCACACTGGTTACCTCCACTCCTGCGCTGGCCTAGGCTCCAATGGTGCCTGCTCTGGATCCAAGCCCAAAGCCTGTTTTTGATTGTAAGCCGATGTCTGCAATGCTCAGCCTATGACCCGTTTTGAGATAACAAAGGGGCAGGCAATAACTTGGGAAGCTTCCTAGGCAGTTCCACTCCTTTGATGCCACTCCCGCCAAAGACTAGACTCTATTTGGATCAAATTCAGATGCTGTCCTGGGCTTAAAAAATCCACATGATAATGACAACGACAAGGAAGCGAATAATTTACTTCCACCTTGTTATGCTGATCATGGCTTATATCTAGATTTAGAGAAAGCCTGGCCCTAGATAGACCGAATTGAAATGCCCCACTTGAGCCCCCTACGGAGGAGACTGCCTCTTTTGCAGTGCTAGTGTGTACACAGCAGAAACAAAGGTAAACCTGTTGACTGAGATACTGTATGCTGAGCAAGCCACTTAAGAACCCTATTACAGCTTTAACAGAGATATAGATGGTGACGAGATGCAAGCCATACTCTGCTCCTCTAGTAAGTCACCATGTGAGTAGGCTTCATAGGCCTACCCTTGGATATCAGGCATTTCTACCAAGCACCCACTTGGTTCATTCTTCCACCAGCAAGGTAAACCTAAACACATTCCTCACTGCTCAGCCTGATACAGAATTGAAGCACATACACAGTTTCAAGAAGAGGATGTTCTCATCTGCCAGTCTGGCTTTGAGGCCACTAAATGCTGTCTTCTGGTGTGCTGACGGCATGTCCTTTGGGTATGGCCAAGGATATCTTGCCTTCTGTTCTTAGAATTAAAAAAATGCTTTTGCTCAGACAATTCAAGGTGGCCCTGAGGCAGCTAAATAAGTGCTAAAAGCTGGTCTTCGTACTATGGACTGTGTAGGTTACGCAAAGGGTGTGTCGGTCACGTAAAGGGTGTGTAGGTCACATCAAGGTTATCAGTGTGATAATTAGGCATTGCGGCTGGATGCATGTCGCAGGCTTTTCTAGGGACATACACGTGTACCTATTGCAGATGCCATTTGATGGCTCCAGGAGAAAATCTGATTTTGTGCTACAGCACTTCCAACACAGCTTGTCTACCGTCCGCTCCTTTGCCTTGCTATTTCCAGCACCATCACTTCCACTAATAATACCGACAATTCAGAGGATACTCTTGGCTCTCGTCTATTGCCAAAGGCAATTCCTTAGCTCCTGCGGTAGCCCTTACAGCCTTTTTCTGACTCCAGAAGACATGATGGCAGAGGCCATGGTTGCCAGCAAAGACAGCAAACCTCTTCCTTTCCTCCAGCCAAGCCACTTTGACCCCCCCCCCCCTTCCATGGACATGCACAGCCAGTAGGGTGGTTCTGAAATATGCAAGGAAAGAGATTCTGGGGTAATCAAAACAGAGTTTGACTCTGTTTTCCATTGGGATTCCTATTTGCTTATCTGGTGAGAGTTATATTTACCATCAAGTTTTTGCCGCAGTAAATTTCGGGTTAGCCAGGACCATATTGAAATAGATGCTGTGCTTTGATTTCAGTCATATACCTTTGCTAAGAAACTTTCATGCTGATAGATACATCTGCCGTGTGGATTCCTCACCTTGTGAATATCCCCCTGCGTCAGCAACATTCGGAAATTCTTTTTGTAGCTTCGCGCCGATGTGGATTCGGACGTCACAGAGGCACGGCATCGCTCGCGACTCCGCTGACGTCACCGACGCCTACAATAGGCCCACGCCGGCGTGATGACATCAGTTCCCTTTTTTCCGCGTCGTCGACGCTAACAGTTTTCTGGGATCGTCTGTAACCTTTACTGTAACTTTGTTACTTGCTAAATTTCTAGTCTCTTTGTCTTCTCATTTTCAACATGACCTCGAAGAAGACCGGATTTAAAGCTTGCGGAGAATGTAACAAAATAATGTCCATTACAGATCCGCATGAATGCTGTTTGTCGTGTCTGAGCTCCGACCACGACGTCGAGGACTGCCAATCCTGCAAGATGATGACACCAAAGGCTCTCCGGGAGAGAGAAGCAAAACTTCTAGTTGCCAAGTTTAAAGAAGGAAAAGAAAAGAAGAAGTCAAGATCGCGAACTCGACGTTCGAAGTCAAGATCTCGATCGCGGTCGGATGCGTCCTCGGCCCATGCTTCAAGATCTTCTAGAAAGAAGCATAAAAAGAGAACCCATGAATCCCGACATCGATCGAGGAAGGAGTCGGGTTCCAAGCCGAAGTCACAAGTGAAACTGGTCGAGAAGGTAGTTTCTTCGGCTTCGGAGGAACACGATGTCGAGGTTGAGGCGTTGCATGCGAACTCACCGAGTTCACCGAAGCAGAAGACTGTTCCATCTCCGGACCCATCCCAACCTTCAGGTCGGGAGGATGAAGGTGAGGAGGAGGAGGTTGGTGAGGGTGGAGCTCAGATGCCCGAAGGTCGTACGACTCCGGTGCACCAGCCCGAAGAAGAAGTCGACGTCGTTTCGACTCCACGCCCTCAAGAGCAACCTGGGGGTTCATAACCAGCCTTCCCGGCTCCAGGTCAGGACCCTACGCATTTCCTGAATGCGATGTTCGGAATCTATTCAAGGGCTATGTATCCCTCTGGGGCTCCTACTGGTCCCATGGGTCCGATGGCATATGGTCGGGGTGTTCCTCATTCCTATGCACCTGCGCCCTTTATGCCTTTTATGCCGGCTCCGACGCCGCATTGGCATTATCCGACTCCGGCGAGGCCTTCGACTCCGAAGCCATCGACGCCGAGATCGATGACTCCGATTCCTTCGACTCCAGTTCCATCGACTTTGATGCCGAACCCTGAGCGGCGTCGTGAATCTCTCCCTCGTCCGACGTCGAGTTCGACACCGGCTCCGGCTCCGTCGGAGTCGATTGCGGATCCGACGGCTTCGAATGTGAAGCTAAGATCTAGGCGTGAAGCCCAAAGATTAATGGAAGAGGAAAGATATAGAGGGGAAAATCTGGAGGAGGGCGAACTACAGGATTCTGAGGTCCCTTTTGAGGACCTGTCTGTAGCTAGAGGCCTAGAACTGTCACCTGAATGGGACCTTGTTTCGGTTTCTAATGAACCCTCAAAGGATGTGACACCTTATCATGTGGTGATAAAGAAAGCCGCAAATTTATTGAACATTGCTCTACCATCTGCAGAATTTCAATCTAATCTGCTCACAGAGGTCCTTCACTCTCCTTCTTCAGTGACTGAACCTTTACTACCTTTTAATGATGCCTTAAAGGATCCAATTTTAGAGATTTGGAAAAATCCTGTTTCAGCTCCTGCTGTATCTAGAGCTGTAGCTAGGAGGTATAGAGCAGCTCCTGAAGACCCGGAATTTTTAACATCTCATCCTCTGCCGGAGAGTTTGGTGGTGCAGGCTGCCTGTTCCAAAAGATCTACGGGTGCGTTTCCGCAGGTCCCAGCGGAAAAGGAGTCGAGAAAGCAGGATCAGGCTGCTAAAAAGGTCTTTTCCTCTGCCAGTATGGCTTTAAAATCCACAAATGCAACCTGCTTGATGGGGCGTTATATCCACGCTCTTATGGACACTGTGAAACAATTGGTGCCCAAAATACCTGAGGAGGATAGGAAAGACTTTCAGGAGGTAATTTCTGATACTCAAGCTGCAGCAAGGCAGGTTATCCAAAGTGGATTGGACACGGCTGACTCTGTGGCGAGGGTCATGGGTTCTTCAGTAGCGACAAGAAGAGCCGCATGGCTTAAATCTAGTGAGTTTTCTACTGATGTCCAGGCTGCATTAATGGATCTTCCTTTTGACGGGTCTGGATTGTTTGGGAAGAAGGCAGACACTGCTTTGGAACGCTTTAAAGATAGCAGAGCAACAGCAAAGTCGCAGGGGCACTTTTGTAAGACGTTCAAGAGGATTTGGCAGATCTTCTTTTCGAACCTATAAGTCAACCCAACAGCAGCCACATCAGCAGCAAAACACTTTATACAGAGCTTATAGAGGCAAACAAAGGGCCCGAGCTCGGGCCGTAATGCTTCCTCCTCTTCCTCCTCTTCCCCATCCCAGCCCCCAGCCACAGCAGCAAAGCAGCCCTAGATCCACCATTCTGGATCATGTGGGCCCAGTGGGGGGCCGGCTTACCCATTTTCTACTAGATTGGGAATTGATAACATCGGATCTTTGGGTTCTCAATCTTGTAGAGAATGGGTATGCTCTTCCCTTTCGGGAATTTCCCCCAAATTATCCTCCTTGCCAGGGTTATTGTTCGGAGGACCACCTGCTTCTCCTGCAGGAAGAAGTCCTGGCATTGTTTCGAAAAGGTGCGATAGAGGTGGTTCCAGAGCAGGAGAGGGGTCAGGGATGCTACTCCCGGTATTTCCTGATCCCCAAAAAGGATGGCAGGCTTCGGCCAATTCTGGATCTCAGGATCTTGAACCTTTACCTGAAACAGGAAAAGTTCAAGATGCTCACTCTTGCACAGGTTCTTCAAGCGCTGCTGGAAGAAGATTGGATGGTGTCGATCGACTTGCAGGATGCGTATTTTCATATTCCCATCTTGAAGTCGCACAGAAAGTATCTCCGTTTTACGGTTGGGTCGCAACACTACCAGTTTGCGGTCCTTCCGTTTGGTCTTACTACTGCGCCTCGAGTCTTCACCAAGGTGATGGCGGTGGTGGCAGCACAGCTCAGGAGGTCGGGGATACACGTGTTCCCGTATCTGGACGAGCGGATCTGACTTGGCGGAGCGTGGAAGGCAATCTGTCGCAGGGAAAGCCTTTTCAACTTCCTCCATCGGTGGCCAGAGTAATAACGGATGCATCCACTCTCGGGTGGGGTGCTCATCTGGGGGACCTGGAGGTCAAGGGTCTTTTGTCTCCAGAGGAAAGGTTGCTTCACATCAACCTTCTGGAATTACGGGCAAAACGTCTGGCGCTCAAGGCCTTCCTCCCTTCCCTTCGCGGTCGGTCGGTTCAGGTCCTGATGGACAACACGACCGCGATGTGGTATATCAACAAGCAGGGAGAAGTGGGGGCGCAGTGTCTCTGCAGAGAGGCTCTGCGTCTCTGGTCCTGGGTTCAGGACCATCAGATTTGTCTGATGGCAAATCATCTGGCCGGGGTTCAGAACGTTCGTGCAGACATTCTCAGTCGACAGTTCTCTGTCGACCCCGAGTGGAGGCTTCACCCGGAGGTGGTTCACGACATCTTTCAGATGTGGAGGACTCCTCGGGTGGACCTGTTCGCTACTCGTGAGAACGCTCACTGTCTGTCATTCTGCAGTCTCCAGTATCCGATGCAAGGAGCCTTGGCGGACGCGTTTCAGTTGAGTTGGAGCTCGCAACTCCTTTACGCGTTTCCTCCCATACCTTTGATTCCTCAGGTTCTGAGGAAAATTCGCCAAGACCGGGCCCAAGTTATATTGATCGCCCCGGATTGGCCAAGAAGGGTGTGGTACTCAGACCTTCTCCACCTCTCCTCTCACCCGCCGCTCCGTCTCCCTCTCAGGGCAGACCTCCTCTCTCAGATGGAGGGGCATGTTCTACACCCCCACCTCCAGACCTTACACCTTCATGCCTGGAGATTGAACGGGGCAACCTGAGTTCTTTTTCTCTCCCGCCTGATGTGGTGGATGTCATCTTGTCAGCCAGGCGTGACTCCACTAAGTCCATCTATTCTTATAGGTGGTCAAAATTTGTCACTTGGTGTGGGGAGAAATCTATAGACCCTTTGAGAGCCCATTTGACGGTCCGGGTTTCCCAGAGCTCCGCCGAGATGCCGCCACTGGGAGTTGGGGTTCCACAGGGTTCTGTGTTGAGCCCCACGCTATTTAACATCTTTATGTCCCCTTTGGCGGCCTTGGTGGAGGCCTGTGGGGCCCAGATCGTCTCCGATGCCGACGACACACAACTCCTCTTCACTTGCGGGAAAGATCAAGAGTTTGATGGAGAGAGAATCCGGGACTGCCTGGCGTTGGTCTTCGACTGGTTCCAACGGAACAGTCTGAGGGCCAACTCGGGCAAGTCTGAGATTTTATTTTTTGGCTGTGTCGTCGAGCCTGATTGGCAGCATTGGTGGCCGTCTGACATGAATCCTCCTGCTCAGTCCTCCCAGGTTGCTAAAAATCTGGGTGTCAAGCTAGATAATCAGCTGGCGTTGCGAACTCACATCCTTGGTCTGGCTGGTACCTGCTACGGAATCCTGAAGATGCTTCGCAAATTTTTGCCCCTGTTGTCGGAGGAACACAGGAGGATTACCGTTCAGGCTCTTATCGGCTCTAGGCTGGATTATGTAAACGCCCTCTTTCTTGGCCTTCCAGATTATCTGGTTCAGCGCCTTCAGGTGGTGCAGAACTCTGCTGCCCGGGCAATTTTTGGTCTTGGCAGACGTGCCCGTGCCTCAGGGTTGCTCCAGAAGCTTCATTGGCTCCCTATTAGGAAGCGGATTCTGTTTAAATCCTTGACCCTGATGCACAAAGCTTTGCATGGATCAGGGGCGGGATATTTACAGCGGAGACTGAACTTCTATCATCCAGTTCGCTCTCTCCGTTCGGAATCCCTTTTTAAAGCGGTGGTTCCACGGGTGAGGAAGGCGCGCGCTGGAGGGCGATCCTTCAGCTGCCGAGCGCCTCAGGTGTGGAATTCGCTTCCGCTTGCGCTGCGCAGTACTGCCAATCTGCTTCAGTTTAGGAGGAGCCTGAAGACTTGGCTTTTTAATCCCTAGTCTGTTTTTTTTTATTAAATTGTTTCTTTTTCTTCCTTTTAGGATTTTGTGTTTTAGCTGTGTTGTGTTACTTTTATGAGCCACGGGTGGAAAAGCGTCGGGACACTCCTTTCGAGTAGCCGTACGCTATACAAAAACAACGTAACATAACATAACATAACATAACATAACATTTGTCTGATGTTCTCCAGTTTGCCCTTTCTCTGGCGCAACAGGGGCTTGCTGTTGCTACAGTGAAGGGCTATCTTTCAGCGCTGTCGGCATTTCTCTGTTTGCCTGATCAGCCTTCTCTTTTCAAATCTCCTGTGGTTTTATGATTTTTGAAGGGCCTCACAAATAAGTTCCCTCCTACTCCTTTTATTGTTCCTCATTGGGATTTGAATCTTGTGTTGACCTATTTGATGGGTTCTCCCTTCGAACCCTTGCACAAGTGTCCCATGAGGCTTCTTTCTTTTAAAACGGTCTTCTTGGTTGCAATTACCTCGGCAAGGAGGGTAAGTGGGCTTCAGGCTCTTAGTTCCAAGCCCCCATTCTTGACCATTCATGCTGAAAGAATGGTTCTCAGGACCAGGGCTGCTTTTCTGCCTAAGGTGGTAACTCCCTTCCATCTGGGACAATCCATTACCCTTCCTACTTTTTATCCTCCCCCTCACCCTTCCAAGGAGGAGGAGCGGCTTCATCGCTTGGACCTAAAGAGAGCAGTCAGTTTCTATCTCGATAGGACTAAAGACTATTGTGTTGATGATCAACTCTTCGTGGGTTTTGCTGGCTGTAAGAAGGGCAGAGCGGTGCACAAGCGCACAGTTTCCAGGTGGATAATCCTGTGCATCAAGATTTGCTACTCCCTGGCGGGTAAGGACCCTCCTGAGGGTATTAGAGCACATTCAACTAGAGCAAAGTCTGCAACATCTGCTTTGTCTAGAGGTGTTCCAGTTGAGGACATTTGCAGAGCGGCGACTTGGGCCTCCCTCCACACTTTTGCGAAGCATTACTGCTTGGATACCGAGGTGAGGAGGGACGGCCACTTCGCGCGTTCTGTCCTCCAAGATTTCCTGGTATAGCAGAGTGGACACCCTCCTCCGGGAGTGGGGACTGCTGTGGGACTCTATTCACAAGGTGAGGAATCCACACGGCAGATGTATCTATCAGAAGAACAAGTTACTTACCTTCGGTAACGCTTTTTCTGGTAGATACAATATCTGCCTGTGGATTCCTCACTGACCTACCCGCCTCCCCGTTGTCCATTCTTCTATACCAGTGTTTCTGTTATATATTTATCTTGTTGTCAAATGTTTTATTGCATTTACTTCACACTGTGTGTGTTACCTTGATATTGGTACTGTGTATACTGTGTATATGTCTACGGTCATTGGTCCGTCCGTGTGCCTCGAAGGCACGGAAAAAAGGGCGGAACTGATGTCATCACGCCGGCGTGGGCCTATTGTAGGCGTCGGTGACGTCAGCGGAGTCGCGAGCGATGCCGTGCCTCTGTGACGTCCGAATCCACGTCGGCGCGAAGCTACAAGAAGAATTTCAGAATGTTGCTGACGCAGGGGGATATTCACAAGGTGAGGAATCCACAGGCAGATATTGTATCTACCAGAAAAAGCGTTACCGAAGGTAAGTAACTTGTTCGACGCAAATACTCTTTCTTTTACATAAGGAAAATTGTTTGAAAGTGCAAAAGAAGCACTACAAATTTGCTTTTGATAGTGGAACCTGACAAGTGGTTGGGGCATACACAGATCTCAAATTGTTGAGTAGCTTATAAAGACCTGGCTTTATTCTATCCATTTTTGTACATTTCACTTTGTTTTTTATGTTAGAACCCTTGAACTATAAGTCGCAGAATGGAAAAATAACATCAGGTTTGGGTGAATCACTCATGCCTTAAAAGTAACAAACTGAAAGGTATCACTTACGCTGGTATTTTATTGAAGTAATTATATGCAGGAGGATGCAGAGTTGGGAAGAGGATACATTTTTTTGCTATTTTTAATTTATAGCATAAAGCAATAGAGACCAAGTTAACAAATTGTTTTTTTTTGTGTAAATATTTTATTTGGAAAACCACATAGATATTGCTTTGGAAAGTACAGACAAAAGCCTACAACCCTTAGGGCCGGCAATAAAGAACAAATCACGCAAAGCCAAATGAGCACAGCATAGCAACTATCGGTCCTAGGGTATAGCACATCGTAAAATCAGGATTTATATCAAAGCGTGTCTGCGAAACAACCGGTTGTGAGAGGTTTCCATTTTATAATAAGGGAATGAGGATCTTAAGAACATACAATCTAGCAAAGTCTTAATTGGAGCAGACCATGTAACAGGATGAAAGCATTCAGCATGAAACGATAGGAAGGTAATTCAAGGACACGAAAAGCAAGATATGTAAGCATATATTAACGTGCGCTAACCCGGTGCTCCTCCCGATAGAACGACAATCAATGTAAAAACAAGTAGCGCACATTGCAAGATTCCTCCCAGATCGAACTAAACTCAAGCCCCCATCTGATCAAAGGTACACAATAAAGAAGAAAAGGAGAAAAAGAAAAACAAAGAGAAGAAGGCCATAGAAATAAAGAAAGAAAACAAAACCCCATCCCCCCACCCTGCATACCAGCAGAAGGCTACGGCCACCCCCCCCCATGGGCATGCCTATCGCCCTAACAAAGAAAAACCCCCAGACTATGGAGAAATTGGAGGAGGAGCCCTCGCGTCCGCTCCTTAGTCCCACCCCCTCTCCGACCCGTTACGTCTCAGAAGAGAGTGTAAACCCTCCCAGAAGAAAGCGGCCATCTTAACATTATTCAGCACACACCCCCCACAGTTGCAATACCAGACCAAGTCCCGCGTCATCACCGGAATCACCAACGTAGTAGAGCTATCATGTCCCGCTCATCCTTGGCCAGTTCGAGCACGAATAAAAACAGTCCCCAGCTCCCTGGTCCCACCGGCAGTCAAATCAGGTGGCCATAACTGCCCCCCATGAGCCACTCGAGTAGTCTGAGCGGACAGCCCCCCTGTAACGACTACTATTTTCCAGTGTTCGCAATCAGAGATAGGAAGTGTCTGGCTTTGACGGTCAGCAGCGATCAATCGAGTCAGGGAAACAAAGGAGTTGTCCGTCGTGCAAATATGGCCGATGTACGCACTGTCCTCAGGGTCCAGTCCATAGTACCTCCGAGAGTCTTCAACCGCCACTAATTGAACATAGCCTTCCAAACAACCCATCCCTGTCTCATCCGCGTCTTCCGGCACCATATCCGAGGCAGCAACCACCCGGGAGTCAGGAACGGCCAGCAGTCCATGGCTCAGGGAGGTGCAACAGTCCTCAATAGCCAGGAGAACATCTCTCAGGGTGCGTTCCCTCTCTCCACCTTCAGTGGTTGTAACGCTCCTTGCCCCCGAGGGCCCCCCAGACTGGAGGGTACACATCTTGTCGTGCGTCCTGGGTCGCATTACCCCTTAGCAGCAGATGTTGCGATTATGCTGGAGCCATTCAGGACATTCCGTATTTTAGCGCCACAGACATCCAAGCAACCATGTAGAGGGAGGGAATCAGAAATCCGACACTGGAGATTGCCGGTCTCACCGAGAACCAGGTCCCCTCGGGGCAGCCCATCAGCAAAATCCAATACAGGCGTCAAAACTGCCGGGAGTTCCTGGACATCCACCGTAAAGAGAGTCGACCAAAGAGCGGTAAAATGCTCAGGGTAATCGCCTGTCATACGCCTGTGGCCGCCGGCAAAATCGAGCGAGCCGCAACTCCCGCCGGAGTTCACCGGTCTTTGTTGCCCAGCTACTACCGCCGCTGTGCATCTCACCACCGGCAGTGCAGCGACTGGAGGCCCCGGAGTACAATCGGTTCAGGCCACAACCCTTGCTTCGATGTTGCTCAGTCATCCGGGGCGAGCGCGAGCTCGGAATTGCGCGGTTGGGCACCGCTTCGTCTCAGCAGCAAGGGGATGGGGGTTAAGTGCAGGATAGATGCCAGGATGTTAGGAAGGGAGAGGGCGGGCAGCGGAGCCGGGCGCCTATGCGGCCATCTTGGTCGACGTCTTGGCTCCTCCTCCCTAGTTAACAAATTGTTAAGTCACATTGTGTTCTCTATGCCACTTTCTTACATTCCAGTTCATTGATTAAATACATGGAAAGGGATTTATTGGCCTGGTTGGATCTGGAAGATGCACATTCATTTCAAAATTCTGATTCATGTGGGTCACAGGAAATTCCTTTGTTTTAATGGTGGGTGGCCTCCATTATCAGTTTAGAGCACTGTCCTGTTAACTAAAGTCCGTCCCTTGAGTCTTCACCATGTGCATTGCCCCAGTGGTGGAATCCCTTTGCAAAAAGACTGCACAGTCTACCCATACTAACAGTTCAAGGTAATGCTAGAACAAAAAATGTATACCATGATAAATCTGGCCCTAACTATCAATGTAAGAAAATCAACCTTCATCCCAAAAAGAGAAATTGTATTTCTTGGAGCCAGAATATCATCAGCAGAAGATTTGTATATAACCGTTGGCATACAGGAGAATCATGCTGATGCGACTAGCTTCAGTCCTTTCATCAAAACAACAGGCAACAGTTTGGACATTGACTGCCTTGCTAGCGACCATTTCTTCGTACATCCTGTCAATAGCTCAATGCCACCTAAAAATGAGAGTAATTCAAGAGCAGTTAAACATAATGAAAACGAGTAAATAGACACCAGGGCATCATCCCCCAGATGAGAGCAGCTTTGCAGAGGTCAAGATCTGATCCCAGATATACTTAATAATGGATGCTTCTCTTTCAGGAGAATGGGGAGCACATCTACAAAGCCTGCATGTAAATGGACAATAGATGAAGCTTGTCTTTACATCAGTCTGCTCAAGCTCAGGGCAGTCAAATTACCTCGAAAAGCTTTCCTCCCAAACGTATAGAAATCCCAAGTCATGTGATGAACAGAACGCACCACCACATTGTACTTCATTCGGAAGCAAGACTGTACAAAGTCTCTTCCATTGTCACAGGAAACCGAAAAAGTATGTCTGTGGGCTCTGAAGCACAACATAGAACTGTCTGCATAGCATATTCCCGCGTTGCAAAACTCGTAGAAGACATTTTCTGTGAATGGGGAACTCCATCCTTAAACCTATTCGCTATGGCACAAAACAGAAAAGGCAGAGACTTCAGACATAGGGCACCAGAACAGAATTCATTGGGCAAATCCCCTTTTAATCAAATAGTCGACTTCATTTGTCTATGCATTTCCTCAGATGCCACTCATATCAGCAGTAATTGTGAAACTATTCAGGTTAAGGACAAACAGTAAATATTCAAGTAAGCATGGACCATGAACTGCATTTACCATAATGCTAAGGGGTGAACTGTGCTGGGTGATAAAGCATTGTGTTCCCACCCCTTTCTGTTTGAAAAATCTTCCTTGAGCCATTGAGCTGACAAGCTTGTGGAGATGCACCTGTGCGCCTGTGAGAGGTACTGAGACCTGAAAGGATTGTGGCAGCTTGCTCAGCAACCCCAGATTAAATTTGTTTTTATCTCTACTGATGACGGATGATATCCAGAAATATGTGTCTAGCGATTTACGGCACTAACCAGCACCAACTTTGGTGAAATACTCCAGTAAATATTCAAGTAAGCAAGTGCCATGAACTGCATTTACCACAATGTTAAGGGACGAACTGTGCTGGGAGGTGAAGCAGTGTGCTCCCACCCCTTTCTGTAAGGACAAAAATGATTCTAGATTGGCAGAGATAAGGGTGCTTCCTGGGCCTTCTGTAGCTTTCACTCATGCAACTCAGATTATCTTGCATGCCAGATTTTCTGACCAGACTTTAGGGCCAGATCCAGCGTTCTAACCTTCAATCATTGAATTAGTCTACATGGCTCCTAAGGTCAGACAATGCAGCCATTTGTATCTGCCTTCTGACTGCAAGTAGATTTTAAAAGAGGCAAAACACCTGTCCGCAAGTTCCTGTTATGCAATAAAATTGAAGCGGGTCTGCATTTGGTACCAGAGAAAAGGTCACCGTCCCATTTCGTGTCAGGAGGATGCAATACTTCCATATTTGCTACATCTAGCATCATTAAAAGTTCATTTAATTGGGGGAGGAGCCTAGCTCGCGACCGAGATGGCCGCGTTTTAGCTCGGCTCCGTTCAACCACCTGTTTTCTTCGATTATCCTGTATTTCTCCTGCCCCGGGAAGCCCTCCTTGCGGTGTTTCGGTACCGCGGGCACTTTGCGGACACTTACCCGTTGCTCCGGTGATCCTGGGTGCTGTCGATCCTGTGCGGTGGTCCCGCACGGAGCCTTCGGGGCGAACTGGCCTGGACCTCCTGGCAGCGACGGGACGTGGCGGAGCGCGATGGTCGGCCCTTGCTGGCGCTGTGGTTCTGGTTGCGGGGGCTGATGTGCGAATAGGCCGGCTGTGCCCGTTGGCGGACCCGACTGGCCTGGGCCTCGAGGTGCGGACGCTGCCTCCTGCGGGAGAGCCTCCTCATTTATCCGGCTTGGTCCCCCCTTTGTTCCCCGGCCCGGCCATTTTGGATTTTCCGCCCGGGCTCGGAGAACGGGGCCGGCGGCACGAGGGGGCCGCCGAACATCCTTCTTCTGGTGGGTCTCCTTCCTGCCTTGGGGCGCCTCGCCGCAGTTCGGCTGACCTCCTTTTGCTTTGGTGTTGCTCCGGCCGGGGCCCCCGACGACCGAGGGCTTGCTGAGCTCCTAAGATGGCGGCCGGCCCTGGGAGTCTCTGCCGGGCCTGGGCGAGCACTGGGGGCCCGCCACACGGCCCGGATGTCGGCTCTTGTGAAGGGTTTCCCGCACTTCATGTTGTCCTGGATGCACTATACTCCTGGCGGACTTCCGTGGCTGCGCCTGTTTCCCCTGTGGAGGCGGACCCACTTTTCGATTTATGCGGGCCCCCATCGTTGGATTTTGCTTCCTTGTTGCAGGGTACAGCTGGTGTGCTCCTGGTCTCTGTGCCTCCGGCGGAGACCGCATCCTTGAATTGGAGACTCTCCGACGCCCTTCGTCGTCCTGCTTTGTTGCCTCAGCCGCTGGGCTGCGGTCCGTTTGCATCCTGTCCAGGCCTCGATGATCCTTTATGTTTCTCATCACGTCGGCTCCCCGGCCGGGGCGCCTGTGCCGACCCAGCTGGACTTGCCTCGTTGGACTTGTCCATAGAACTGTGCCTGCGGTGCGAAGATTGTACCGTAACTTTTTTATATCCTCCGTATTTTCTTTCACGTTTCTCCTCAGGACTGCCGCTGGATTTCCTCCTGAACCCTGTGTCCCTCGTCGTTTGGACTTTGTTTGTTTGGATGATTACAACCTTGGACAAAAGCGGACAGGGCTGAAATGACTTATTATATGCGGTAGACTTGTTTTTGATTTATGACCGACATGTGCTGTTTTGATGTTGTGTAACTTCGTGGGACTCCTGAAACTTATCCTGATGTCGTTTAACTTCCCGTGGGCTCTGCCTCTCCCCTTTTCACAGGTGGTGGGATGGTTGCAGATAATACTGTTTTTTGCCCTCTCCCGTGTGTAATGTTCCTTCCTTTCCCTGGCCCTTCTTTTTTGCCTTTGTTTCTACCTTGTTTCTTTCTCCTATATTTCGGGTTCTATTTAGGGCGACAGGCACGCTGCTGGGGGGTTGGCCGTAGCCTTCTGCAGGGGTGTAGGGTGGGCTTGTGGGGTGGGTGGGGGGGTCTGTTGCGGTTTTTGGGGGATCTTTTTCCTCCTTTCTTCTCCCTTTTTGGTTCTATGGCCCTTGTGTATCCCTTCTTTCGGGGCTCTGTCTCGTCGTCTGTCCCCCTGGTGTCTTTCTGGGGTATTTTTCCGGTATCACGATGATTCTGATTTGCTGCGTGTGTTTTCTGTATTTTTAATGTCTATTTTGTACCGGGTTATTGTTTTCCTGTTTCATCGCCCGGGGGCGGGTGTTTGGATAAGAGTCCCTTCCTTTCCTTCTTCCCCCTTCTTTCCCCCCCCCCCCCCCCTTTAGGTGGGGTTCTTTCCTTTTATTGGGGGTCCGTTTCGTATTGTTTTTGTATTTGGGTCCTTTTCTGTGCTGTTCGGTGGGATAGGTGGTAGCTGCGGTGGGCGGACATTGGACGATGTGTGCGATGGCCTTTCCTCATGTCTGTTGTTTTGACCGGTGCTTATTGGTATGCCTATTTAGTATTTGTTTCTCCTGTGTTTTTTACGATCATTGTATTGCTGCCCGCCGCGGCCCCGCCCCTTTGGTTTGTCTCTAGGCCCGCCGTATTCCTGTGCTCCCTAACCCGTCCTTTAAAAAATGAGAAAACTGCCTTTCTAACTCTTATCTCCTGTGATTGCTCTAAGATGCTTGTTATGTCTCCTGTTTCTTTGCCTTTGTATACTGTGATACTCTGTGCATTGCTCCTGACATTCGGCTCTGTGGTGGCCAGCCCGGTGGGTTGTAGGCCCGTATTTGTGAGCTCTTTCTGTACAATAAAGGTTTTAAAAAAAAAAAAAAAAAAAAAAAAAAAAAAAGTTCATTTAATTGCTATAAAAGCTTATAGAAAGTCACCACAGCAGTTATCCCTCTTTAAGATTCTAGTGATTACCGATTTTCTAGATGTCCCAACACGTTTTTCCCCAATGAAGAGACCACATCCTCAATGGGAGCTCAATTTAGTGCTACCTAAACTAATTTGTTCACCATTTGAGCCTATACTTAGAGAGCTTCTTTGCAGCATCTTTCATGGAAAACGTCTTTTTAAATAACAGTCCCAAGAAGGATTAGTGAATTACAAGCACTATCTGTAATAGAACCTTTTAACATTTTTCATTCTAATACAGTGGACTTCAGGACTTTCCTTTCCATCTTACTAAAAGTGATATCTGACTTTCACATCAATCAGACTATCATATTACCTACTTTCTTTCCAAATCCATCTATACCAGCCGAGAGGGCTCTTTATTCCATAGATGTTCCAAGAGTTTTACAACAAAACCAAGTATAATCAGAAAATGAAACTATTGTTCATCAACTATGGTCATATTAAATAAGGGCTAACTACTTCCAAACAATCTATTGATAGATGGATAGTAGTGTGTATTTCCTTGATATCAACTGTCTAACTCACCTCTCCCTGTTAGACCAAAGGCCTACTCTACAAGAAGTAAGGCTTGTTCACACTACTAATCACTATTACAAAAACATATTGCTGCCACCACCATGCTTGTGCTACTCAACTCTTGGTAAGAGCAGCAGCCCTTCACCGCTACAATGGTGGCGCTTTGTGCGCCACTCCTGATGTAACAAGATCACAGTCCGCGAGATTGGCCTAGCTCATGGCGCACACATGATTTATGCTCGCCCCAATGACCAATAATTGGTACAAATGATCCAAATATCATTGAATTTGGGTCGCTCGGGGCAGGGCTGTATGTCCTTTACCATGCAGGGCATATTTCCATCCCACATTTACAAATCTTATGAGAAGGGAGGCCAGATATCTAAGAGACTTTAAGCTCATGTCAGCTACCTTGGTGACCTTTGAAAGACATATCCCTATTGAAGAGATTAGTGTGGTAACAAAATGAGGGATCTTTAAAAAAATCTGAATTCACATGTGGCCAGGACATTCTATGCAGCCTATTTTTTAGAAGCCTGGTTTGCTACTTTCAGCCTTGCAGCCACTCGAGATATACAATCTAATACCTAACTGGTTAGGAAGGACTGCGAGCTGGATGACAAAGTAACAGTGTCTTTCATGATGTATTTGCTGTCCTTCTTCACAACACCCATTCACTCAATGAGTATAGAAGGTGAGGGTGGTGAGACAAGGATCAAGAGGTTAAAAGATGGTGTTCTAGTTTGTTCTTCAACTCTGCACTTTTATGCTGTAGGTTCTTAAATCTGTTCCAACTGTTTACCCAATATGAAACATAACTTGCTAATAACCTTGTAAAAGACCCCCTCGCTGCCAAGTCGTTATTATAGCTAAATAACATATCAATGTACAAAAACGTAATTTAGTATGCTTGCTAGACTCATGCTAAACATGTCTGTACCTTCACTAATCCTTCTTTCGCATATTTCAGCGCCCTCTATGCCCTGGGGATGGCAGCTGTAGGCGTGGCTATACTATGGTACATCTTCCGCCTCGCAGGAATGGCTGGCAGGGAAGGCGGCTTCAGCGCTTTTGTAAGTAAATGATTGGGAACCATCTACCACGTACTTTTATCAGAAGTCAATCTGTGCCAAGGTGCTGATGTTGTGTCACGATTCTGGTTCTGTGCCTTTCTTAATAAGCTTCAGTGAACCCGTCAGTAAGATCACCATTCACCACACTTGCAAATGAAACCCTTTCTCCTATGCTATAAAACCCCCTGCGAGTAGAAACTTGGAAACCTTTGTGTGGTGCTGCTCTAGGAGTGTGAAGGTGGCTGCAGCATTTATTTGCACTTTTCTCCTTGCTTTGTTCAGCCGATCTCCCTGCTTTGTGTAACAACTGGATGTAATTCTCCTGGAAGTGGGATTTCTGGATTGCCAGAATGCAACATGTACTGTTCGAATCTGAACTGGTGCACGCGTTCGGTCCTCGTAATTCTGATCGACTGGATTTAAACTGTGGCCGCTCTCCAAGGCTGCACGCGTGAACCCTGCTACCTCCCTCGAACCATTGGCTGCATGGTCTTGGACTGCCGGCCACCTCCCCCCTTGAACACCGACTGAATTACCCAATTCAACCAGTCAACACATGGGGGTCTTTGGAAGTCAAGGGGGGGTACGGGGCCCCCCCCCTGGCCGTATTTATTAAAATATAAAAACAAATCAAAAATTTTAATCAAATAAACATTTCTGACAATTATTAAAATGCACACTTTTCAGAATATTAGATTGACATCCGTTTCGACATGGTATGATGGGCTAACCTTAACAAATAGCTAATACAGCGTGTCTCCTAACGTAATCTAATCATCCTGAAAATTAAACTGCATTCTAATATTTCCAATACTTTTTAATAACTTTTTAATAACTTTAATAAAGGCCTACGGCAAGGTCGCCAACCGGTGTCAGATCCTTTTACAGCTGCGCTCTCACGTTGAAGATGCGCATGCGCAACCCAGGGCACGTTTCACCCACGTGCGCTCCCGGAACTCCATTTAACCATAACAGGAGGGCCCAGACACTCGCGCACCTTAGTGACGTCTCAGTGTTGTGAGGGGTGGCTACCAGCCTGAGGAAAGCGTAGACTCCCTCCCCCGCACCCTTTACAACGGGATATCATATCCTGCCCCTGAAGTTCTGAGAGAGACCAATGGCCCCTCCCGCGGGCGGCCCCTTTCGTGAATGGGTCCGCCCCCCCGTAAGGACCTTAAAATGCTGCTCACCGATTAATGACCTTACCGCCAGACACACATAATAAATACGACATTGCTATTCTAAAAGGAAAAAAGGCCTAAGGAGAAAATTGTTAATACACAGCAAAGCACAAAACATATACATATACAGATACTCCTGTAAGCGGGAAAAAGGCCTAAGGAGAGAATTAGTTAAATATCATGGCACTGCACAAAATATTTACTTCTGTTCTACCTTCCAGTAGACGGGAACTTCAAGGCCTACTGGATCAAACCCCCTAAACCTATAGTCTGGCACATTGACCAACCTGATTCTCACCATTTGCCAGGCCCCAAGGTCTGCTAACAAGGGATGGAGGGTGGGGAAAATTACACGGCCCCACGGCGGGGCGAGGAGCGAGCCTGGGAGCGCGGGCACAAAGAGGCCGCTTCCCGCGCTCCCCAGGCTCTTAACCCCTTCGCCGCCGCGACCCCGCCCCCTCGCCCCGGAAGCACACCAGTACCTCCGGGGCGAGGGGGCGGGGGAACGCGGCCCCGAAGGGGACGGGTTGTGGGAGGGACCGGGCCCCGCCATGCTTGCGTGGGGGCCTATTGGCCCCCCCTTGTATCATGGTCTTGGACTGCCGGCCACCTCCCCCCTTGAACACCGACTGAATTACCCAATTCAACCAGTCAACACATGGGGGTCTTTGGAAGTCAAGGGGGGGTACGGGCCCCCCCCCCTGGCCGTATTTATTAAAATATAAAAACAAATCAAAAATTTTAATCAAATAAACATTTCTGACAATTATTAAAATGCACACTTTTCAGAATATTAGATTGACATCCGTTTCGACATGGTATGATGGGCTAACCTTAACAAATAGCTAATACAGCGTGTCTCCTAACGTAATCTAATCATCCTGAAAATTAAACTGCATTCTAATATTTCCAATACTTTTTAATAACTTTTTAATAACTTTAATAAAGGCCTACGGCAAGGTCGCCAACCGGTGTCAGATCCTTTTACAGCTGCGCTCTCACGTTGAAGATGCGCATGCGCAACCCAGGGCACGTTTCACCCACGTGCGCTCCCGGAACTCCATTTAACCATAACAGGAGGGCCCAGACACTCGCGCACCTTAGTGACGTCTCAGTGTTGTGAGGGGTGGCTACCAGCCTGAGGAAAGCGTAGACTCCCTCCCCCGCACCCTTTACAACGGGATATCATATCCTGCCCCTGAAGTTCTGAGAGAGACCAATGGCCCCTCCCGCGGGCGGCCCCTTTCGTGAATGGGTCCGCCCCCCCGTAAGGACCTTAAAATGCTGCTCACCGATTAATGACCTTACCGCCACAGGCCAGGTAGTTTACCGACTATCTGGCCCCCCCCCAACCGCCTACACTGAAAGGTCATAACTTCCTAATCCAAACCCCTCTACCCCTGCTATTTTGTTCCCTACCCCCATGACATCCCTGACTCTGTCCACTGGACCCCCCACCCTGTGAGTAGAGCCTCTAATAAACGTCAACTCCTCATTATCAGCCGACTGTTAGTCTACTTGGTCCTGATATGACCCCTTGTGGGATATTCTGTCATTAAAGTGTCCTGATATGACCCCTTGTGGGATATTCTGTCATTAAAGTGTAGGAAATAGTTTCTCCAACCAAGTGTAGATCCTCTTTATCGAGTGATTCTTCACCGAGTGACTCCGTGCACTCGCTTAATTCCCCCCCCCCCCCTTTTACGTGCAGCCGGGGGAAAACGCAGCCCCCCCATGGTGCAATCTGGGTCCTATCATCGTTACCCCATGTCCTAAAATGAACGAGGGTGTGGGGGCATGCCTCTCGATGGTCCCTGCAGATGCTGTGACCGGGGCTATCCTGGTACTCCCATCCTACTCTTCCCACTGGCCTACTGTACAGTCTGCTAACCATCCACACCCAGCCACTACGCTCTGGAAGTGTTTAAGTGTATGGTACTACTTTTACCCCACTTCCTGAACCGGGGAACTGAGGCGTTGCATAGGCCTATCAATCCTGGGGTTGCCGAAGCTAGGAATGTACACCCTTGTGTACTATCCCATCTCTACCGTTGTCACTTACCATTCGGTGATCTATGCATATCATGCTGACACTGGTGGCCCTGCGTGCACAGGCGCCGTTACTGTAGGTATACATTTTCCTGTTACGGCAAATACTGCCATTTTTGTGAAACCACATCCTGCTACATTACTGCCGCCAGCCCAATATAAGGGCTTACACACCAAAACAATCAACTCTGTGTTGGCACCTCCTGCGTCCTTTGATCGCTCGCCCATCACACTTGCGTTGTTGTTTGCCATCCTCTATCTGACGTCAGCATCCCTTGGGCTGTCCACCTGTAGCAGCTGCTGTGATGCGGTGCACTCCAGATATCCACCATGGACCCGGCCATACATAAATGAAAAAGATAAACACAAACCATTAGTGTTTCTGACGATAACTGCAGTACATGTGCTAGTCTTACATTGCCATCCCTTGCCACGTTTGAGATACGATTAGCGTCAGATGCATACTCCTAAACACTTCCGACTAAGTGTTGAGCAAGCCTCAGTCTGGGTTCCCTTGTAGCGTGACTGTATTAGTGTTACGAGGAGTGCCCTGTAAAATGGCCTTCATTAACCAACACTACCCAGTGTGCAGTGCAGCGACACAAAGCATGGAGTCCCCAGTGCATACCATAACGCCCTCATGACTCCTTAAGGATGATTAGGATATCAGTTCAAAAGGAACAGTCCGTTTGTATTGGCACCCACCTAATCACAACTTGATGAGATATACGCGTTCTAAATATCGAACCCCTTGCGCCTGACTGTTGGCTTGGATCGTGGCTGACAGTGGTAAAGACAGTGGTCCCAGACTGAGCATCATTTCCCTAACAAGTTTCAAGTAGCAGGTGGCCCGCCCGCTGCCATACAGGATTGTCCAATCAATTCATAGTATACCGCCACCTATTGTAAATCATGATGCAACATTAGTTTCAAAGGATCAGGGTTTAATGTGTTACCGTTCATCAACCCATTCTGCCTCCCCCAGTTCAGCCCTGTTCATCTGCAAATCTGTCTGACCCTCCTGCCCATATAAGAGCACCAGCAGTATCAGAGATGGGATTTAGGCATGATCGCGACCCTCCTCTTTAGATCCACTCTACTATAGTGAGTTTTTTGCGTGCTCTATGTCCTCTGGGGAAATTACCTGAAACTAACAGGTCTACTATGGAACGGCAATTTCCTGGCTGACCTTTGGTATGGCAGACTTACTTGGGCAAAAAACAGGTGGGGAAGAATTAAGTGCCAAATGCTGTTAAGTCGACTCGCAAGTGCATATAGGCCGAGGCAAGCACGTACGCAAGTGTAACTTGAATCAGCAAGCCCCCCGGTCACCCTGAACTAGTATTGTCGATTACGTAGACCACTCTGCCATGTTACCGTTGTAATTAGTGGGCATATACCCAGGTGAAGTGAAAACACTAAAAAATTCCCGCACCCAGAAAAATTATTATGGGGTTGCGGGATCAGTGCAAGGAGGGTGTTAAGCAGGGATCAGATTGCAGTGCCCGCCCAGCCCTCATGGTCACATTGTCTAACTACCACATAAGTAGCTACCACGACTGTCTTGTTGCTGAGTCATACAGGAACAGCGAGGGCACAGCAACTGTTATCCTAATGTCACAGCCTTTAAACCCATGTGGGCAGTTTTTCATGTTCCTTGCACTATAACCATTCTGACAAATGATCGTTTGACGTGTTCTTGCCCCACTGTAGGCGTACAATGGGCGGCATCCCTGAGATTAGAATTAACATATTAAATGCATTTAGATACAGTGCTTCTAAATATAACATTTTTAAAAGCGTGTTGGCTATCCTGCCAATCTGTCATGGGTGCAGCCCTCCTGTGCCTACATTGGACATTCCTGATTGTAAGAAAAAGATAACATTCTTCCCATGTCAGCAGGCAATTTATTATGGCCCCGACCCATCCTTTTAAATAACTTGTGAGATAACATGGCCCATTGCCATATTGCTATCACCAGTAGCCGGTGGTCACACCGGCCAACTATGTACTGAACCCTCTTGTTTGTAAACAGGTGTGATAGGATGTGGGATAGTACTTAACCTACCTACACAATTCTACTTAAAAATTCCTACGGCCTGATTGCCATCCCCAATACCAGGTGGTCCCCCGGTCTACCGTTCACTGGACCAACTTGCTTGTAAACAGGTGTGATAGGATCTGGGATAGTGCCTTCCTACCCCACTATTGTACTCAAATGAAAATTCGTGAACATCAGAGGCTGGCAGTTGCTGGTAAATTGAGCCAAGACCAGCAAAGACAGGGGACTGACTGCTTGTCCCGGGCTAGACCTCTGCATCAGGGTCTGCCACTCTAACCATTGAGCCACACTTCTCCACCAAAGTGGAGCCAAACGGGACTTGATATACCGTGTAAACATTAATACATCCACTTTGGCCCTTCGAAACTGAACTGGACTGATCACGTCACTTCTAGCATGAAAATCTGATTCCACTGTGGCACTTTATACAGAACGGAGTTGGGCCTATCATGTTTCCACCTTAATCCCAAGATATGTAACTCATTGCTATATTTCCATTTTTACCAATAGCCTAAAATTTAAATGGTATTTATCAAACCAACCGTGTAAGTACTGTAAACACCATCATATCGCACATTCGTGCATCCCCATGTGTAGAAAGCCAATGATTCCGCACTTTTAAACTTGACCACTAGGTGGTAGCGCAGGCAGCTAGATATAGCTTCATGTATGCCTAACAGAAAACCCGCATTCCAGACTTTTGTCCATGCAATCTACATTCCTCTCTATCCAGGCATAAAGACACACCCTGTCCCTAGTCCCAGTACTCGTAAATGCCTGATCAGTACCAAAGATAGTACTATTCGGTCTTTAAACAGAGTTTTTTGGACCTTTTTGGGCCCCTGTGTCACTGCGCCTGTTGTACCCTTGAAATCATGAAGCTCAATGTATTTCCGTTCCCTTCTGCCCCACAGTTCTGTCTGCGCATGGAAATGATGTTTGCGGCGCACCCGGCCCTTGCAGAGACAATTCGGTTAAAACAATCATAAACGCCACAAAACCAGACTGGCATCATTCACGCCAGGGACAGTTTCCAGAGTGAGTAATACTATAGACAAATTAGGAGTTCCTATCTCATACCCCTGCCAGGGACTGACATCACGCGTATAAAAGATGCGCTTTCGACTAACTATATGTTCTCGCTATACTGTGCGAATGGTGACGTTATTGGCCTATTGAGCAATGGAAGGGGAATAGGCTTCTCATCCAGCTGACTACCCTACAGCGATCCCCCCCGGGCCACATTGCACGTGGAATGTATTTATTTATGCCCTTACATATATAGCACGGACTTTACCCGAAAGCTTCATAGCGCTCCACGATAGGAACCACATCTATACATGAATGCGACCATTACCTGAGAACAGAGTACCTGCTTCTCGCCCAGCTGTATACCCTACTGCGGTCCCACCCGGGCCCCATTGCACGTGGGGTCGCAATGTATTCATACGTGCCCTTACATATATAGCGCGAACTTTACCCGAAACGTGACACACACACACAACAGGGTATATACCCCTTTAACTTGCAAAGCCTAAAATACAACCTTACATAAAATCCCACCACAAAGTTAACTAGTATAAAAACACTTTCCATCACCGCCTGTTGTACAATTGGGGTGCCTTCACTATGTACCTTATCATCTAACCCTTTGTTTCTATGAAAAACAAAATTAAAACGTTGCCCTTCAATGGTAGTCTCCCATCCACTTTGTGCCCTAGCTGTCCCTGCTTAGCTTCGCGTGTAACCCGGTGCAACAACAATTAGCTTGGACAATATCGCATGCGGCAACTCGACAAACGCTCGCGTTTCACACCACTCTAAAGCCATCACTTTTGATAACACTTTTTAATGTTGCATTTTAGAGTAATAATTAGGAATGTTCATTTAAATGTTCCCCAAATTGTGTTTTTCTCTGTGTAGAAAGAGCATGCAATTCTTTCAGAATCAGCGTACTTTGGCAACAACGCTTTCTGGAATAATGTAACTAAACAGTATTGTCTTAGTCCGGGAAAGATCCTCAGTTACCTTCATTTTAAATTCCTTCATTTACTTTCCCGGACTAGCATGGCGACAGACGACAACCTCGTTGTCCAAACTGAGCACATAAAAGTGCGTATTTTTGCTCAACGAGCGCCCACTAACATAGCGCACAAAAACCTCAATCATAGCGCAAATTAAACTTGTGCTCCCCATCGGTATCATTAACCCACAAAAAATACCCCAACACACCACCATGAGAATATGCGCACCACACTCTAAACTAACTTAAGTTTTGACTCAAAAAGAGCAGACCAAACGCTATCGGCGAAAATAATTTCCCTGCTTGTTTCTTATGCAAAATGTTGTTAAAATCGCTCCTGGTAATATGCTGGTGCATCCCTATGTCAGGCACCATATTTCCTAGGTTGCCCCTCACTTAGCGAGTTTGAATCTACCTTTAAGTGCAGTTTCATTCAATCAGAAGGAGGGAACTAATGAATATACACGTTATCAGAACAGTAAATGAGTACATGGAACATGAGTACCCCAACACACCACCATGAGAATATGCGCACCACACTCTAACTAACGGCACATAGTCCCAACGGGCAACGCACTACCTAGGTAAATTTACCCTATCTCCGTTGCCCCTGTGCACTCCAGCCTTCCGACGGGTAAAACGATGGGTGGCCGCGACGAACGCTGCTCCAGTGTTGCTGAAGTCTGTCCACCATCCCTCGGACCTCCGGATGGCTCCTCTTTTCCGCCCTTGTCCGCTCCTTCCCGAGACCACGATCCTCATCGACTCTGCTTGCTCCTCAAGTATGCAACGGCAGACCTGCAGAGGGAACAAAGCAGAAAAACATTACGGGCCGCTGGGGGCCCAATAGCTCGCACGATCTCCGGTCACAGCAGATTCTCCGATCTCCGGTCACAGCAGATTCTCCCGCTCCGCCACGAAGAAAATGCTCCTCGCTGCCCGCTTCATAGGGTGTGCTCCTGCGAAACGCCGACAGTGGACCTGGAAAACAAAACAGAAAATTACACGGCCCCACGGCGGGGCGAGGAGCGAGCCTGGGAGCGCGGGCACAAAGAGGCCGCTTCCCGCGCTCCCCAGGCTCTTAACCCCTTCGCCGCCGCGACCCCGCCCCCTCGCCCCGGAAGCACACCAGTACCTCCGGGGCGAGGGGGCGGGGGAACGCGGCCCCGAAGGGGACGGGTTGTGGGAGGGACCGGGCCCCGCCATGCTTGCGTGGGGGCCTATTGGCCCCTCCTTGTATTTCTTCAAGCCCACAGGTCAGAAGCAGTCTTCTGTTTAGGCCTAAGACTGGGGGGCACATCCTGGTGATTTGATGTTTAGATTGATTCTAGGTTGCTGACGATGACTGTTCTAGAAAAGCATTTTTTCTGAGTTTACCCAATGCTTCCCAGAGTGTGAGACTGCCTGGTCCGTTTTCAATGGTGGTGTTGTAACGTGCAGGCAGCCGCTGTACTGTGACAGCTGAGACAATCATTAAACAGTATCTACTATCTAGCTATTTAAGAAATGCAGATGAGGGGTAAGATGCCCTGTATTCAGACTGCACTTTTGAAATAACCTCTCGACTCATCCATTTTTCAAATATAAAAATATTCTTTGCTAGAACAGACAGATTAAAACTGATATTTGGAAACTACAACTATTTATTTTTTGCAAATATAAACGGATGCTACGCTTAATTTGAGAGCGTAGAAAATAGTCAATTGCATGTTTATTTGTGTGACAGAACAACGTCCATCAGAGCTTGCCGTTTAGTCTGTCACCTTGTGCCCGCAACAGAGCCGTATACTTTCAGTCTACAGTGCTGCTAAGCTCTAAGGGGCAGGAATGGGATAGTGAAGGTGGATTCATTGAGGAATACGATCTCCCATGTGGTTCCAAACAATTTAGAGAGCGGATGTGAATTGTGCGATTGCCTGACATTTGGTTGACTTTGAGATCAGAGTATAGAGAGTGGATGTTGATGAGATGAATGGCATGTTGAACAACCTCCTATCATTTAGGCTGGCCCTGAAAACGTCTTTTGTTTCTGTTCTGACGTGCCAGGAACCCTTTGGATGTCAGTTTCCCTTTACAAATAAATGAATAACGATTGGCCCGTGGGTGCTGCTCCCGTGCCTGAGGCATGGTTTTTTCAGGTGCATTAGTCAGATGGGCTGATATTTGGGTGATGACAGGGCAGCGTGCTTGGTGATGTCACGGCAGCGTGCTTGGTGATGTCACAGAGGAGTGTGTGTTGCATCAGATTCCATTAGTGTCAAGGAAGTTAAGCCTCAGAGGGAGTTTTGTTCCTGACCAGACAGTGTAATCTAGTCGAATAGTCTGTAAAAGAGATGATGTTGGCTTCAGCAAAAGACTAACCTCTGCCACCTAAAGGCCAGATGGGGATTGGAGAGGATTGACTTTTCGGGCTTAGGTAAGGTCTCTTTTCTTCTTAAACTGCTGACAGGTTTGGGATTGGAGGCAGTCCTTTACCTAACAGTGGTCAGTTCCCGAAGAAGACTGCTGCCCCCCAGCAGAATGAATCCTCATACTGGTGAGGGAATGGTATTTGACCTGTGGTCAAGCCTAATATTAGTAGATATACTTTTGAAATGTAACTGTGCAGAAGACAATATTTAGAAAAGTATTACATGGGCTGGGTAGGCTGTTAGGATTTGTCGGTCTGCACGCGGCTACCCGGTGCACCAGGAAAAAAAGTCAAAACAAACATCTGAGGTCTGGATACAGACAGACTGGAGTGGAGATGCAGCCTCCCCCATACAACTCACTGAGAAACAAGACTATCGAAAGCAGGCGGAGAGAAAACGGGAAGTGGTAAAACAGAATTCAGGCTCTGGGTGCAGGGACACCAGCTGCTTGTTTTCTGATATTTCGTCTACAATACTGTAAATGCTGTCTTACTCCAATAACATACTGCAGCTTAGATATGTTGTCTCCGTTTGTCTCAGCCCACAGAGCGGACCATCTCGGTTATTTCTAAGAGCTCCATGTTATCATCACTAAGCACATGATGCCCTAGCAGAAAGAAAAACTACCAGTGCAATAAAAAGAATATCTAGGGGCTGAGACTCTCTGACATGTGGGACCGTAATACTTGCTCTCAGGCCGGCGGACAAAGATATTGGTGGGGAATAGCACAGACACAGTAACCCAAAGCAGTACACTGACACTAGGTATTAGTAAGGAAGCTATTTGGGTCAGGGAGACAAAAGGTCAGTGCGACAGCCACGTGCAGCTACTGAATCAATGATGGAGGAGGCATGGTGAGCGTTTTCTTCTTCATTATGTCAAATTCTGATCAGCTTGAAAATATGAAGGGATAACATTGTGTGTGCTAGGACTCCGTGGTGGCCTGTTTTCCAACTTTACTTTTCTTTCCATCACAGAACCAGCTCAAAATGGCACGTTTCACGATTGTGGATGGGAAGTCTGGCAAAGGCATTAGCTTCAAAGATGTTGCTGGGATGCATGAAGCAAAAATGGAGGTCAAGGAATTTGTGGATTATCTAAAGGTAAATCGTTTTTAAAACGGCTGTGAACTTCTTTTGCAGATATGGATACTACACTGCACTTGCATACCAATTCATCCACACTACTGGTCAAGAAGAAGCTAAGTGCTCTGTGAGGAGGAGTAGAAGGCAGCCTGGCTATCAAGATGAGACTTAAAAAACAGTACTTGCTTTGCCCAAAATGCTGCTTTCACGTTGTGGCATAGTGTTGCTCTAGGGCCACAAGGCATCTACTGTTAGACTGGTATAATAAGAAATAGATGGTACAGAGCAAGTAGATTGTTCATAAAAAAAACTGCCTTTTGTTAAAGCAACGTATACAAAAAGTGATGGATGGATGGAATGTGTGAATTAATCACAGCCACAGGACCGCATCTCAGCCCATCATTATTTCGCAGACCATGCTTCAATGAGAACAGTCCATTCAAAACTGCAAGGCCAGGTCCTCCCTGAACAGGAACACAAGCAACCTAGAACCAGTTTCACCCTGGTTTGGGCCCCTCAGCCAGATATAGCTTTGTTCCAGAGACACAATGTGCACGAGACCCACTTTTGGGCATACCCTCCCACTTAGGACAACACAATGAAGTATACAGAAAGTGATGGATTCATTACTTGAATTAATCTCAGCCACTTGTAATTGCTTGGGGCCGCATCCCAGTCCAACGTTATTTTTCACACCATGTCACCCCAGTTTGTACTCAGCCATGTGCAAATCAGTCTTGACCCTGCTCCAATGGGAACAGTCCAGCCCGAGCTGCCAGGCCAGGTCCTCCCTGAAAAGGAATACAAGCAACCAGGACCTGCTTCACCCTGATTGATGCCCATGAGCCAGGCATAGCTTGGTTCCAGTGGCACAGTGTGCACGGGACCCACATGTGGTCACACACATCCCACTTAAGGTGACACACTGAAGTCTGCAAAATGTGAAATATGAAATGCTTGAATTAATCTCAGCCACTGAAAATTACCCTTGGGCCACATCCCAGTCCATAAATATTTTGCACACCATGCCGCCTTAGTTTGGACCCAGCCATATGCAAATCCGTCTTGACCCTGCTCCAATGAGAAGCAGGGTGGTGTGGAGTGCAAAAAAACGATGGATTTGGGCCCAGATCTTTTGACTGGGGGAGTGTGTGACATTGATCCACATTCAGTCCATCACTTGTTGTTTTTGCCAATGAGAAGTAAAGCAATGCCTTTCCACATTGCTGTAAAAATGTATTGAGTGCCTCTAAGCAAATTAATGTTTAACTGCAAGAGCCCTTTTGGCCATGTTGAAAAAGGAGATGATGACCGAGGTCCTTTCCCATTCCGGTCACCACATTATTAAGGTTTTATGACAGATGCTACTTGTTAATTATAAGAGAAGAGATACTGTTTGTTGTTGTAGCTCTTATTTGTTTTTATGCTGACATTTTTCATCCATTGTGGAGTGGAAAATGTATGTTGGCCAGATCTTGTATCTTTGTTTGGTTTGCTGTGTGATATGACCTAGCTATTCCTGAGTGCTTTGGAAGATGTATCTGTAAAGTATGAACTGGTAGGTGTGCCTACAAGGGATTTGTTTCAATACTTAATTTTAAATAATTTTAACTCTTTACTCAATGCAAGTGTTTATATCTTACTTGCAGATTAATTTCGTTCATGTATATTTTAAACTGTTCATGCAACAACAACCTATATACAATTCTGGTTCGCTAATAAAGTATGAAAACATCAGATTATATCAGAAAACATGTAAAAAAACACGGGTGTATATTAAAAAACGATTTTTATCGTAAACAATGATTATAAAGGGTACTGGATAATTTAGCACATAATGAAACAAGGTGTGGAGAAATACAGATTTTTCTTGTCCTTCACAGTAACAATTGTGTACACTTTTTTCAGATAGAATTAAGGCGAATAAACTGATCGATACAGAAAATAAGTGCAATTGTCGACGTTTCGGTCTTTAGGTAGTCATCTGTAAGACCATCTTCAGGATTATGCGCGTTATAATGGTTGACCCTGGAAAATCAGTGTGAAAATGGCTGTCACTGTGGCGTCCAGAAATATATACAGCCAGCGGATATTTTATTTAGAGGAGTGGATCCTAATTTCAAATTATGGCGAAACTCCAAGAAATTAGTAGACCATTTTAAGAGACAATGCGTCTGAAATGGTCTCTTTTCAATACATAAGAAGAAATATGCCTTAGATTTGTTGAAGCAACTCACAGTTGCAATCTTATTTGTGTAAACGATTCGCAGTGGCCAATGATGATGATAATATTGAGGTTCTGTGATTTTCGACTTCGCTTCGTAGTCAGCCACCATTTTGTGACAGCCGCCATTTTATGTTGCCCTCACTCAGGCGACACGGCGAACATAGTGTTTTTACCTTTTCAGCTGCTCGTCTCTCCTGTTAAAAAGTAACCCTTTGTCCTTGTTTATGAAACCGATGTCAGGGTCTGGCCGAGTTAGTTAATCCATGTCTAGACTGATTGATCCTTGTCTTAGTTGACTGTTTGGGTCCCACCATTCTTCCTTTACTTTATCTTATTTGACTGGCCTTCACTATTCTCTCCGTGTACTCTCCTGTTACCCAACTATCCTTTGAGGCTCGCAAATACGTCCTGCCACCTGCAAATTGAATTACATGCATTAGCATGTGGAGAAGTGTGGCTCAGGCGCCTGGACCGCGCCCAGCGCCAGTCCCCCTGGCCCCCGTACCACCCACCACACCCGCACTCCATACGACGCCTCCACCCTCTTAGCCCTAAACCCCGGCCGTCACCCCAACTGCGCCCAAGCCGCTCCTGGACACACCCATGGACCCTTCACATGCAACTCCTGCAAGTATGACGGCACCAAGACCAACTCCTCATCCACTAACACCAAACAGAGATCTGACACCAACCACCTAAAATGCATCCTGCTCAACACCCGCTCGGTCCACAGACACGCCATCGACCTTTGGAATCTACTAGACACCATCTCTCCGGACGTCGCCTTCCTAACAGAAACATGGATGAACGCCTCCTCAGCCCCAGATATCACCGTCGCCATCCCGGAAGGCTACAAGATCATCCGAAAAGACCGCACCTACCAAACAGGAGGAGGCATCGCTATCGTCCATAAGAATTCCATCCGCATCTCAACCAGCTCTGACGTCAACCTCGCTACCGCCGAACACCTTCACTTCCAGATCCACACCGACCCCAAGACCACACTCAGAGGCACCCTCCTCTACAGGCCACCAGGACCCCGTGCACAATTCAGTGAAGACATCACTGACTTTATCACCCCACACGCCCTCCCCTCCGAGGACTACATTCTATTGGGAGACCTCAATTTTCACCTGGAAAAGAGCAACGACAGCAACACCACCACCCTTCTGGACAATCTCGCCAACCTCGGACTCAGACAACTTGTCAATACCCCCACTCACTACGCAGGTCACACACTCGACCCTATCTTCACCTCCAGCAAACATATCTCCTTCACTCACACCACAGCTCTCCATTGGACGGACCACAGCTGCGTTCACTTTATCTACAAAAAGACCACAACCCACAACCATCCTCAACCTACTCTGCGAAGAAACTGGAATACAATCACCATTGACCAGATCTCCTCATCACTTCTTCAATACCCCCCTACCCACTCTTCGAACCCCAACCAAGCAGCCATTAACCTCACTCAATGGCTAACCAACAGCGCCGACAACCTAGCACCTTTGAAAAAACGTCAAATCAAACTAGGCAGCAAAAACGCCCCCTGGTTCAACAATGATCTTAAGAAATCCAAGAAACTCTGTCGCTCCCTTGAGAAGGCCTGGAAAAAGGACCCAAACACCAGCACCAGGGACGCCTTCAAAAACGCCACCCGCATACACCACCAACTGATCCGGACTGCCAAGAAAGCCGCATTCAAAGACCGACTAGACAACAACGCCCACAACAGCAAGGAATTATTCAACATCGTTAAAGAGTTTACCAACCCCACTGCAAACTCCAACGACATCACTCCCTCTCAAACCCTTTGCGACTCCCTAGCTTCGTTCTTCCACGACAAAATCGCAGACATCCACAACAGCTTCGACAACCAACCCGGAGACCAACCCACCCAACCTTCTGCCGTACCTTCACCCCCCCTGAACATCCTTAATGACTGGAACCCAATCTCCACTGAGGACACCATCCGCCTGATGAACTCCATCCACTCAGGATCCCCCACAGACCCATGCCCTCACCACATCTTCAACAAAGCAGATTCCATCATAGCACCCCACCTCCGAGACGTCATCAACTGCTCCCTCAACTCCGCCACCTTCCCTGAAAGCTGGAAACACGCCGAACTCAGCGCACTTCTGAAAAAACCCACAGCTGACCCCACCGAACTCAAAAACTACCGACCCATCTCGCTCCTTCCATTCCCGGCCAAAGTCATCGAGAAAGCCGTCAACAGCCAGCTCGCCGCCTTCCTCGAAACAAACAAATCCCTGGACTCCTCACAGTCAGGCTTCCGAGCCAAACACAGCACCGAGACCGCCCTCATCGCAGCAACAGACGACATTCGAACTCTACTGGACAATGGAGACACAGTCGCCCTCATCCTCCTCGACCTCTCAGCAGCCTGCGACACGGTCTGTCATAGCACCCTGTTACAACGCCTCAGAAACATCGGAATCCAAGGAAAAGCACTGGAATGGATCACCTCGTTCCTTGCCGGAGGAACTCAGAGAGTCCGCCTGCCACCATTCAAGTCAGAGGCCACTGAAGTCATTTGCGGCATGCCACAAGGATCTTCACTCAGCCCCACCCTCTTCAACGTATACATGAGCCCCCTCGCGACCATCGCACGACAACACAACCTCAACATCATCTCCTACGCTGATGACACTCAACTGATCCTCTCACTCACCAAAGACCCCAACACCGCCAAAGCCAACCTACATGAAGGAATGAAAGAAATGGCCGAGTGGATGAAACACAGCCGTCTGAAACTGAATTCAGACAAAACAGAAGTCCTTATCTTAGGTACCTCCCCCTCCGCCTGGGACGACTCTTGGTGGCCAGAGGCCCTTGGAAAAGCACCCATCCCGACGAATCACGCACGGAACCTGGGCGTCATCCTGGATTCCTCACTCTCAATGACCAGACAAGTCAACGCCGTTTCATCATTTTGCTTCAACATTCTTCGCATGCTCAAAAAAAAATTTCGCTGGATCCCCACCGAAACTAGAAAAACGGTCACCCACGCACTGGTTACAAGCCGCCTGGACTACGGAAACACCCTATACGCCGGTACCACCGCAAAACTTCAGAAAAAACTCCAACGCATCCAGAACGCATCAGCCAGACTCATACTAGACATTCCGCGTAAAGACCACATTTCTGATCACCTGAAAAACCTCCACTGGCTCCCCGTCAATAAGAGGATAACATTCCGCCTCCTAACCCACGCACACAAAGCACTTTACGAACTTGGACCCGAATGCCTCAACACACGACTTTCCTTCTACACCCCCTCCCGCCAACTACGCTCTTCCAACCAAGCCCTTGCCGCTGTACCTCGCATCAATAAAACCACCATGGGAGGAAGATCCTTCTCCTACCTGGCGGCTAAAACCTGGAACTCACTTCCCATTCACCTTCGCCTCACTCAGAACCACCTAGCATTCAGAAAGCAACTTAAAACCTGGATATTCGACAAGTAAATCCCCACCCTTCTTCAAGCACCTTGAGACCCTCTGGGTATGTAGCGCGCTATATAAATTATCTGACTTGACTTGACTTGACTAGGGGTTAGAGGCAGCAGACCCGGAAGCTGAGATCGGTCCTGGACCAGGGTTCAATTCCCCGCCTCGGCGGGGTCTTGGGCTAAAAATTCCACGGACTCGATAATTTTCGCCCCGGTTCCTCCTCGACTCACGGGTTCACACTCTGCGACTCTGGGCAATAGCTTGCTTAATCTCCACAACGGCCCCTCGCGGCGGGATTCCTGACTTTCACCTTGTGGATACCCTGCTATCTCACAGGGGAATACCAGGAAGGGTTCCCTAAGCAAGCGCCGGGAAACCTGTGCGCTATATAAGCTCAACTACATTTACATTTACATTTACATTTACATTTAGCATTGATTAACTTGAGGGGAGGGGAAAACACGGGGTCTGAAAGAAGGGCGTACACAAGATACTCGATAACTTGTTTTCGAACTTTTCTCATTTGTCAGTTTTGTATGTTTTGGGAGTAGGTATTGTAAATATATATGGTATAAAAGACTGTGCACCACGGAATAAAGTGGCAGTCTCCTAAGAATCTACTTTCTGTAACTTCTTGGACAACTGTGCTTAGCTGCAGCTAATAAAACCTGATTTTCTACGCCTAACGGAGTGTCTCGTGTCTCTGTCTGATAAGGCAGGTGAACCCGGAGATTTTAGGCATGCCCTGCGCCGCTCGGCCCACAAGGCCAAGTTCTCCAATTGGCGTCCCAATGTGGGGCGACTTCAGTGGTAGCGGTTCAGCCCGTAGGTCGTGAGGAGCCTCGCAAGACAATTCTGGAGGATTTGCGAACCACGTCAAGCGACCCCTGTATGTCGAAAGTGGACCGAAGGTCTTTTTCAGCGCGGCTACTCCTTTCCGACGGCTGCAGACAACTGCTGCCCTGACGGTCGCCCTGCCTTGGTCCTCTGGTGATGATTGGTATCGCGAGACGTTAGACGGACACCTGTTGGCGTGAGAAAATATTTAGTTAAGTATTCGTGGGTAGCGCCCACTCTTTTGTTTGGTTTTTGTTATTCGACTCATGCATTAGTCGAAGCCGAGGGGTAAGTACGTTTGTGCTGTATTAATTGCCTTAAACCCCTTGAAGTTTGTGAATAGTCCAGCTCGTTATGAAATGCCTGGACTTAGTAAGTTTAAGAAATTTTGCTGTTTTAATTGTACTAGGGATTCCCGGCTAGAGGACTCTTGCCCAATTCCTCCGGTTGGAACTCTCACTCATGAGCTCTATTCAAAACATGGTCTTGGTCCTATTATATTTAATGAAACATGGATTCGATATACAAAGAAAGATGGTGTAAAGAAGCCAAACAGAAAGAAATTAAACAAGCGAAAAAAGATAAGAAAGCACAGGATATGACGATTCTACTGGCTGCTCAACAGTTTAAGAATAATGAAACTGATCAAATGATTGAAATTTCAGAACGACAGCATCATATGGCAATAGATAGATGTTATCCTGTGTTGCCTCCTTCTACAAAGAGTAAAGATCTTGATGAAGATCCTTTAATGTCTCATTTCTTGAGATTACCTCCACCTTATGTATTAGGTGCTAATGCCCCCCCATTACAACCTGTTGTTCAGCAACCTGTTGTTCAACCAGTTGTTCCGGTTCTTCCACAATTGCCTCTTCCAGTAATTCCACCTCCTTTGCCACCGACTTCTGTATCTCAGTCTCCTTTACCGTCAGTTTCTTTTACCACTGACAGTTCTTCTCCTGCTGTGCTTAACATGTTGTCCCTGGTTTTACTGTCAGATTCTCCTACGGCTCGTCAACGATTAGTTGATACCGTTTCCGGTGTTTTGTTGCCTTTCTTCGGGTCTCTTAATTTGACTCCTACTTCGTACAATCCCGTAGTCAAATTCCGGATACTGTCGAACGAATTAGGTTGGACTCTCTCGCTCACAATTGGATCATGAGTGGTCCACAGTATAATGTATGCGATATCTTGGATACTTTTCTTCAGTGGAATGCGCCTACACAAAGATATGTTTTTAATGTTATGTGTAATACTCTTGTTAAAGGATGGGGTGATATAGATTTGGATTTACCTCCTCAGGGTTTGTTTGATATACAGGCTGAATTTGATAAGGGACTTATTGTGGGTTCTGATGTCGAGGATGCTGTTCGAACACTTATCACTTTTAGGTCTTCCTTTTTCTCTCAAGCTTCTCTTGAACAAGATCCTGCAGTACGGCATAAAGTGAAACACTATCCTATGCGAGAAGTACCTCCGATATGGAGGGATGGGGATCCAGCTGCTAATCCGCCTGTACCTGCTCATTTTCAGCGTATATGGGTACATGTCCCTTGGAAAAGATCTGAAGTTCTGGCGCTTAAACAGTCTCTACCGGACCCTCGTAAGAATCCTGCTGGATATTACAAAGAGTTGTCCCAGACTGTTGATGCGTGCGTTATGAATTTAGCAGATATTGATTTGCTGATGGGAAATGTAGTCCCTCAAGCATTATGGGCTCGGATTCGTAAGGAGGACCACGATCAAGCTTTAGGTGGTAATTGGGCTGCTTTGACTGCTGCAGATGCACAACAAGTAGGTGGTGCTAAACCCGATGATTTGATCACTGAATTGCCTGGTAGAATAATAGCTCTAATGAAAACGATGATGCCTGCCCTCCGAGTTAATTGGGATAAGTTAGCTGCGTGTAAACAGAAGAAAGATGAGTGTCTCTGATTTCTTTACTCGTTTCGAAGAGACGTTCATCGACCACAGTGCTCAAGATATGAGTACGGAGGGTGGACAGCGATTATTTGTGGATACATTTGTATTTAATTTACTTCCCGAATTATCGCATAAATTGAAAGACTCCGAGAGTTTGTGGGCTGTTTCTTCGTCTGCCCAAATACTGGCTACTGCTCAGTATTACGAGAACAGGGATAAGGAAGAAAAGGATAAAGTAGAGAAAAAGACTAAAGAGTTGAAAACAAAGGTTCTTTTGTAGCAAGCCTATCCCCCTCGTTCTGCTCAGCGTCAATTGCAACAGCCTCCACAGTTTCAGAGATTGATACAGAAACCTGCACCGTTTGTTCCACGAGCTTTGTTGGGTCCTAATCAATGTGCCTATTGTAAAGAGGAAGGTCATTTCAAGAATAATTGTCCGATTTTATTACAGCGTACAGGTGGACTATCAGGGCCACGAGGCCCTGGTGGTTTTCAGTCAACACCTAGGGGTAGAGGGCGAGGTGCGCCGTCTCAAGGACAGCCTTCCTTACCCCCTCAGAATACTATGAATTATTTTGATCAACAGAATTCTCAGTCTGCACAATATTACAATGACGATTATTGTATTGAGAACGAAAATACTGGGGGGGCGTGGCCAGCAGCATGGCCGGTTAGGACGTGCTAACGCGGAGCTCCCGACGAGCTGCTTCTTGATCCGTCTACATACCCAGCCCTGATACCCCAAAGTCGTGGCGAGGGGTCCGGAGATGTCCTGTAACATATAAGGGCAAGAAAATCGGGAAGCCTTTGTGCTCCGACGGAGAAAATCGCTCCGGAGCCGCCTGCTCGTGCGCCCTACTTCACCAAGATGGCGGCCGTCGGCGCTGGGCGATGCCGGACACAGTGACTGCTCGATTCCTGCACTGCGGAGGAAGGTGGGCCAGCGTGGGGGGACACAAGGAAGAACTGAATAAGTGTTATCCCTTTGCACTCACTTACTACATTCAATTAATAGTTTCTCTTTTTAGATTGGCGCCACCTATGTCGCGCGGCGTCCTTCCGCGCCTTCCATAACAGTGAAATTTAACAAGTAGACCAACTCCTTGTAAATAGGTGCGCGTGACTTATACATGAACCACAATGGGATTCTTCACATCTGTAGAATATATTTTATTGTTCAATATTCCTTTGTATTGCGTTCAATGTTTTCTGAATTAACTTCGATTATTTCATTTCATAATCATATGATTCCAAATGTCAAAAATGAAATTACATCATATTGTTCACATTCTTCGTACCCAATGCATTTCGGGTCATAAACAAATTGACCCTTCGTCAGGGGTCTGTAACGAAATGAAAACAGGACCATTAAGTTCATTGTTCTGTTATTCTCATCAGTTCCCTCTTATCTACATTAAACTAAACATTTCATGAAATTAACGGATGTCAAACAAAATCGCTACACAAAATAAGTCTAGCCCGTGTGCAGACATGGCTCAATAAACTCTGCTAACTGAATTGAGCTATGAATCATATACAATCTAACATTCAATGACCTATCTCCTCCATGGTCGCTTAATATATCACACTATGGCTGACAGTTGTCGCAACACAGTTAAAGTCGCCATGCAAGACAGAACGCGCACACGCTTATCGCGCTACTAACTACGCAGTGCTTACGTTTGGGATCAGCCGATCTCCTTCGGTAATGGTGAACGCTCGAATGGTGTAGTTTACCGCGCCCTGTTGACCTAGATGTTTAAACAAGTCTGCATGAACACGTGACTGGGGCAATGACCAATCACGGGTATCCGGCTTCAAAATGCCTTTATCACGTGACGGGGGAGTCGGTGCGCTGTTTATTGTCATTTACGCTGCAGTTAAATAAAGATTCATTGTATATACAAATGTTCCTTACAAAATAGAACATGAAATCGCACGCTATAACGATATTTAGGCACAAGTTACATTCAATATGAAGACTAAATATGAGCCATGCATATTGTCGAAAATTCTAGTTCATTACACGAGACCCAAAATACCTTAAACTCACAGTGTCATATTTGATTCACATTATAAAAAACATGAGTGTTCAATCCGGTCATTGAGCCCTAATGGGAGCTCAGTCTGTAATTTTTTGATCCAAAAAAATTCTTTCTTCAACCTTTGTTTAGTAGGATCCTGGTCTTCGCGTGTGGAGAGCTTTTCCAGAACTAGAAACCTCAATTGAGAAATTTGATGTTTATGTTCTGACCAATGTATGGCAATGGGTGATTTGGCATTTTGTAAACGAATATTACTTTTGTGTTGTGTTATTCGGATTTTTACTTTTCTTTCGGTTTGGCCAACATACGCTCTGCTACATGGACACTTAATCATATATATGCAGTTCGTTGTATCGCATGTACTCGTGTGTTTCAATTGAATGGAAAATCCTTTCGTGGGGTGTGAAATTGAAGTACATTCAATCACATTTCCACAGTGTATACAATTGTGGCATTTGAGCATCCCTCGATATTGTGTGTCGATTGCCTTGGTGCTGCTTAGTATTTCTTTCAGGTTTTTTGATCGTTGAAAAGCATATGTGACTCTCTCATTATACAATCCAGTGAGATCAGGTTCTAGCTGGATTAATTTCCAATGTTTGTTGATTATTGCTTTAATTCTAGCGGCGTCGCTTGAATATTTCAAAACACACACAGTTTTCTTGTTCAATGTTTTGCTTTTGGATTCTAGCAGTTTCGCTCGAGACTGATTCGCAACTGTCTTTAATGCTGTGTCCAGCACATCTTTTGGATATCCTCTTACATGATATTTTTCCGTTTGAGTTTTCAAGGCATCTTTGAGATCATTCTCATTGGAGGTTATTCGTTTTATCCTGATGAATTGGGATGTCGGCAAGTGTTTTTTAAGAGAATCCGGATGAAAACTTTGGAACAATAAAGCTGAATTCTTGTCAGTGGGTTTAGTGAAAACTCTAGTGGTAATTTGATTCTCATGAATATTAATCTGTACATCAAGGAATGATATGGTCTTTACGTCGATCGTGTGAGTAAATTGGATCCTTGGGTTGCGAGTATTCAAATCACTGATATTCTGTTCCAATAATTGAGGGGTACCTTTCCAAATTATAAATAAATCATCAATGTACCTTCTGTACATTATCAAACCTTCAATCCATGAGGTATTCTCTAGTATGTAGTCTGTTTCAAATTTATTCATAAAAATATTTGCATACGAGGGGGCACCCCCAAATCCCATTGATGTCCCGCTGCTCTGGTTGTAAAATTTACCGTCCCATTCAAAATAACTACTGTACAAAGAAAATTGCATCAGTTCTAAAATCAGCATTTTTTGGTGATCTTCAAGAGAACTCTTTAGTAGAGCCCATTCTAACGCTTCTATCCCTTCGTTGTGGGGGATTGAGGTATATAGTGCCGTGACATCAATGGTGCATAGCAAATAGGGTTGATCTTTCTCCAATACAATTTTCTCCAAGAGGTTCAAAAATGCAGTAGTGTCTTTAAGATATGTGCTGAAGCCTTGTACAATCGGTTGCAAAAAAGTGTCTATGAAATTGCCAATAGGTTCTGAAATAGATCCACACGCTGAGACTATGGGTCTAAATGGAGGATTGGTGAGGCTCTTATGAATTTTTGGCATCATGTAAAATTTAGGTCTTCTTGGATATTTGGTTTCAAAAAATTGTTTTGTTTTTTCTGTGATCCAGTTCATTTCGAACGCATGTTGGATGATCTTATTCAACATTGTCTGGTACTCACTTGTCGGGTCCATCTCAAGCGGCAAGTAGATTTCTGTATTCATAACATGCTCATTGACGCTTTTTAGATAAAATTCCGTGTCCATTACGACAAGGGCACCACCCTTGTCGGCCTTTTGAAAAGTTAATTTGGAGTCATGACTCAGGTTTTTCAAAGTATTCCATTCACTGGCTGAAAGATTATGTTTCTTGGGTTTCACAAATTGAATTGATTGGATTTCTGAAAGAACAGAACGTTCAAATGCTTCTATAGTCTTGTGTGTAAACGGTGCACAAAATGTGCTCTTTGGTTTAAAGTCTTTATCCCATGTAGACATTGATGTAGATGGTGGTATATCTTTAAAGAAATATCTTAACCTTAATGTTCTGAAAAATTTGAATAGAGCAATGTCTGTCAACGACAGGAAAGTAAGAAAATACCGTAGAGACACCTTGGACTACAAGTTAGAGGAAGTCTATACGTGGGCTGAAATCTATACCCAAAAACAATGGCAACAGAAACCTAATCAACAGCAGCCAAAAAAAACGACCACAACTACTTCTTCACAGGAAAGCGTGGTATCAGATTCTGAAATATCTCAATCAAGGACACCAATCAATAAAACCACAGAACCAATTACAAAACCAGCTCCAAGCACATCCAACTCACAAGCTTTTTTAGAGATAAGCCCAGCAGTCAACGCCCCACCATTAATAAACCAACCAGAAGAGGGGGCAGATACAGATCGCAGTATAGCAGAAAGAACCAGGAGCCAGATGAGCAAAACGAACTAGTGGTAAACATCTCGTCTAAAAATTTAACTTCTCTTGAAACTCAAGTATTGAACAAAGGCATAACTTTTGTACCTACATATCGCTCTAATACAGCTGAGACAGACATTGCTCTATTCAAATTTTTCATAACATTAAGGTTAAGATATTTCTTTAAAGATATACCACCATCTACATCAATGTCTACATGGGATAAAGACTTTAAACCAAAGAGCACATTTTGTGCACCGTTTACACACAAGACTATAGAAGCATTTGAACGTTCTGTTCTTTCAGAAATCCAATCAATTCAATTTGTGAAACCCAAGAAACATAATCTTTCAGCCAGTGAATGGAATACTTTGAAAAACCTGAGTCATGACTCCAAATTAACTTTTCAAAAGGCCGACAAGGGTGGTGCCCTTGTCGTAATGGACACGGAATTTTATCTAAAAAGCGTCAATGAGCATGTTATGAATACAGAAATCTACTTGCCGCTTGAGATGGACCCGACAAGTGAGTACCAGACAATGTTGAATAAGATCATCCAACATGCGTTCGAAATGAACTGGATCACAGAAAAAACAAAACAATTTTTTGAAACCAAATATCCAAGAAGACCTAAATTTTACATGATGCCATAAATTCATAAGAGCCTCACCAATCCTCCATTTAGACCCATAGTCTCAGCGTGTGGATCTATTTCAGAACCTATTGGCAATTTCATAGACACTTTTTTGCAACCGATTGTACAAGGCTTCAGCACATATCTTAAAGACACTACTGCATTTTTGAACCTCTTGGAGAAAATTGTATTGGAGAAAGATCAACCCTATTTGCTATGCACCATTGATGTCACGGCACTATATACCTCAATCCCCCACAACGAAGGGATAGAAGCGTTAGAATGGGCTCTACTAAAGAGTTCTCTTGAAGATCACCAAAAAATGCTGATTTTAGAACTGATGCAATTTTCTTTGTACAGTAGTTATTTTGAATGGGACGGTAAATTTTACAACCAGAGCAGCGGGACATCAATGGGATTTGGGGGTGCCCCCTCGTATGCAAATATTTTTATGAATAAATTTGAAACAGACTACATACTAGAGAATACCTCATGGATTGAAGGTTTGATAATGTACAGAAGGTACATTGATGATTTATTTATAATTTGGAAAGGTACCCCTCAATTATTGGAACAGAATATCAGTGATTTGAATACTCGCAACCCAAGGATCCAATTTACTCACACGATCGACGTAAAGACCATATCATTCCTTGATGTACAGATTAATATTCATGAGAATCAAATTACCACTAGAGTTTTCACTAAACCCACTGACAAGAATTCAGCTTTATTGTTCCAAAGTTTTCATCCGGATTCTCTTAAAAAACACTTGCCGACATCCCAATTCATCAGGATAAAACGAATAACCTCCAATGAGAATGATCTCAAAGATGCCTTGAAAACTCAAACGGAAAAATATCATGTAAGAGGATATCCAAAAGATGTGCTGGACACAGCATTAAAGACAGTTGCGAATCAGTCTCGAGCGAAACTGCTAGAATCCAAAAGCAAAACATTGAACAAGAAAACTGTGTGTGTTTTGAAATATTCAAGCGACGCCGCTAGAATTAAAGCAATAATCAACAAACATTGGAAATTAATCCAGCTAGAACCTGATCTCACTGGATTGTATAATGAGAGAGTCACATATGCTTTTTAACGATCAAAAAACCTGAAAGAAATACTAAGCAGCACCAAGGCAATCGACACACAATATCGAGGGATGCTCAAATGCCACAATTGTATACACTGTGGAAATGTGATTGAATGTACTTCAATTTCACACCCCACGAAAGGATTTTCCATTCAATTGAAACACACGAGTACATGCGATACAACGAACTGCATATATATGATTAAGTGTCCATGTGGCAGAGCGTATGTTGGCCAAACCGAAAGAAAAGTAAAAATCCGAATAACAGAACACAAAAGTAATATTCGTTTACAAAATGCCAAATCACCCATTGCCATACATTGGTCAGAACATAAACATCAAATTTCTCAATTGAGGTTTCTAGTTCTGGAAAAGCTCTCCACACGCGAAGACCAGGATCCTACTAAACAAAGGTTGAAGAAAGAATTTTTTTGGATCAAAAAATTACAGACTGAGCTCCCGTTAGGGCTCAATGATCGGATTGAACACTCATGTTTTTTATAATGTGAATCAAATATGACACTGTGAGTTGAAGGTATTTTGGGTCTCGTGTAATGAACTAGAATTTTCGACAATATGCATGGCTCATATTTAGTCTTCATATTGAATGTAACTTGTGCCTAAATATCGTCATAGCGTGCGATTTCATGTTCTATTTTGTAAGGAACATTTGTATATACAATGAATCTTTATTTAACTGCAGCGTAAATGACAATAAACAGCGCACCGACTCCCCCGTCACGTGATAAAGGCATTTTGAAGCCGGATACCCGTGATTGGTCATTGCCCCAGTCACGTGTTCATGCAGACTTGTTTAAACATCTAGGTCAACAGGGCGCGGTAAACTACACCATTCGAGCGTTCACCATTACCGAAGGAGATCGGCTGATCCCAAACGTAAGCACTGCGTAGTTAGTAGCGCGATAAGCGTGTGCGCGTTCTGTCTTGCATGGCGACTTTAACTGTGTTGCGACAACTGTCAGCCAAAGTGTGATATATTAAGCGACCATGGAGGAGATAGGTAATTGAATGTTAGATTGTATATGATTCATAGCTCAATTCAGTTAGCAGAGTTTATTGAGCCATGTCTGCACACGGGCTAGACTTATTTTGTGTAGCGATTTTGTTTGACATCCGTTAATTTCATGAAATGTTTAGTTTAATGTAGATAAGAGGGAACTGATGAGAATAACAGAACAATGAACTTAATGGTCCTGTTTTCATTTCGTTACAGACCCCTGACGAAGGGTCAATTTGTTTATGACCCGAAATGCATTGGGTACGAAGAATGTGAACAATATGATGTAATTTCATTTTTGACATTTGGAATCATATGATTATGAAATGAAATAATCGAAGTTAATTCAGAAAACATTGAACGCAATACAAAGGAATATTGAACAATAAAATATATTCTACAGATGTGAAGAATCCCATTGTGGTTCATGTATAAGTCACGCGCACCTATTTACAAGGAGTTGGTCTACTTGTTAAATTTCACTGGGACACAAGGAAGACCCTGCCTGCCCTGAACAGACTCTGGAGGCGGCCCCCCTTGAGGAGACCGGACACCACGAGCACACCTTCACCAAGATGGCGCCCGGAACTGTGGTGGTGCTCCGACGGCGCTGAGGGCCTTGATCCCGGTCCCTGACCGGACAGAGTCGGGTGAGTGGCGGTGATAAGGGGTCTAGAGGGACATTGCCACACCCCCCGAGAAGCACAGCGTGACACCATATCGGCGGCTGCGGGGCATTCTGGAGGTGCAGAGGCCCCCATGCCTAGAGACCTGCACACCGGACTGGGGGGGCGGCAGCCTCTCCACCTGACCTCCACACACGTTTGGCTCCCGGCGAAGGAGGGTCCGGCAGACAAATTCTTTCTGCGGCGAGACGGCTATACCCAGAGGTGGGGGTGGCGGGAATCCGAGACCCTTGTAGACTACACAGAGCCATAACGGCCCCAATCCGGAGGGCGTCGGAGGCCTGCGGGGGGAGGCGTAGAGGCACTGGACGTCGGCGGCACACAGGTGGCTTCCTCTCAACAGAACGTCCGGCTGCCCTCCCCCGCCAAGTTGGCTGACCCCGAGACCGCGACGGAAAGCACAGAGCCTGCCGAGGAGGGCGTAAGACGGCGCTCCCTGTCCCCCGTGTGGCTGCTAATTATTGGGGCACCCCCGAGAGACGCCGACACACGACAGCGCCAAGAAGATACCGTAGGGGTACGGCGGACCAGAGACGCGTGATCGGCAGGTGGAGGAGAGGGGCCCTGAGAGAGCGCGAGATCTAGAGGCTCCTCAGTCGGGCGGCGGCCGCCCAGTCGGCCTAGAATACGGGAGTGACCCATCCGGAGAAGGAAGGACGCTCAGGAGGGTGCGATGGGGAAAAAAGATCCGGTACTCAAGTCTGCGAGGCAGGAGACTATGGATAATTATGCCACAACACTTCCGCAGAGAGAGGCCCCTTCGGTGACAACTGGAACACGCTCGGACACCGCAATGCTGCTGGTGGCGATACAAGCGACCAGAACGGACATACAAGACTCGAGGGTAGCCTTGGAGGTTAAAATAGGTGAGTTGGGCTCGGAGGTTCTGCTCCTGCGTCAGGATTTCCGGAACCTAACTGAGAGGGTGACCATCGCAGAGACAAGGATAGGAGAAGCGGAAGACTCCCTCAGCATGCTACGGAAGGATATGGCGGAGCTTCAAGCATCACACCGGCAACTGCTTTGGAAAGTGGATGACGCGGAAAACAGAGCGCGACGCAACAACCTCCGCTTTGTGGGATTTAGAGAAGGGATCGAAGGGACGGACATGCCGAATTTTCTGCACTCATGGCTGAGACGTTCCCGCAGGCGCAATTCTCGAACTGTTTCATCATTGAGCGCACACACAGGGCGCTGTTAGCGAAAACGCCTGAAGGAGCGAGGCTGAGACCGGTCATCGCGCGTTTCTTGAACTTCGCAGACAGAGACTTAATTCTCAGGGAGGCCAGACAGCTGGGAGAGATACGGCTAGAAAACACAAACATAATGATCTTCCCAGACTACAGCCAGGAGGTCCAGAAGCAATGACGCTCCTTTGACATGGTTAAAGCAAAACTGAGAGACTTGCACATGAACTACATGCTGCTATTCCCGGCCAAATTGAAGGTAATCTTTGAGAGCCGGTCACATTTCTTCAACCGACCGGAGGCCTGGCAGTGGCTCGAGGAACGTCCTATATTTCGGGGAGCAACTGCTGTAGGTCGACCGCCAAGGGGCGAGATGGCAGCTGCGAAACCTATGAGGAGCCCCCCCAAGTCCCAACGAATTAAAAAGCCAAGAACAAAGAGACGTACACAGACCACACCATACCCAGGAACCGACATTTCGGCAAGAAGAAGACGGAGCTCGGCATCCTCGGCGGGGAAAGCAGCGGCGGCGTCAGGGTCCAGATTCGGCTGCTTGGCCAACCACAGGACGTCGGAGGAGGACGACGAATCGGAAGGCCGGACGTCAGGAGCGGAGGATGCAGAAGGTCACTCCTTACATCCCTTAGAGACTGCTATCCGGGAGCTCGAACAAGAAACGCCCGGCCAGATGGAAGATCTGGGCAATGGGACACAGGACTCGCAATCCTGATGGGGATTGGCACCAGATCAAGCAGCTCATCACGGAAGGGACACGCAAGTTTTACACCCCCCCTTGTTTCTCATCTTAGTGTGTAATTTATTCCTATGTTTTGTTCCTTCACAGGTTGGGCTGATTGAGCAAGGGTGGGAAGCTTAACGGTTACGTAAATTCCACCCTTAGCTTGAGTGGGGGGGGGGGACACAGGGGAGGGTGACAGGCCTACTCCGCCAACAGTCTTGGCTCTGTGGAAGTTGAGACTGAAGGGGGGGGAGGTGGGGTGGGGGGTGTGGGGGGCAGTTATGGACGTTTCCAGTTTTCGGGGGGGGAGGGGGGTGCCAAGTTGGGGAAGGGACAGGGTAGAGGGAGGGGGGGAGTTGGGAATGGGAGGAGAGGGACAATCATGTTACGGTGGCCGCACACTTCTGTACTCCAGAACACACCTTCACACACAGAGGACCGACTACATAATGGGATACACATTCCAGGATGGTGGGTGAGCAGGTAGGACAGTGCCGGGACCGGCGGGATTCAGTGTCCTGACGTGGAACGTTAATGGGCTTGGCAGCAAGATTAAGAGGGGATTGATGAATGCATACATTAAAAGGCTGCACCCCGACATAATACTGTTACAGGAAACCCATCTAAAAGGGACTAACTGTGCCTTTCCTAATCAGGGGTCAGTACAAGGTCTTGGCACACGCAGGATACACCACAGACTCGAGAGGGGTGGCAATTATTATTAGAAAGACTACGCCATTCAGTATAGCCCAAACATGGACAGACCCACAGGGGACATACGTAGGAGTTAAGGGGACTTGAAACAGGCGCACATACACGATATTGTCAGTATATGCTCCTCCAAAACTACAGGCCACCACGCTCAAGAAAGTGGCAGAGATACTCCTAGACACAGCTGACACCACACAGATTCTTGGGGGAGACTTTAATGATGTGATGGATATGGGAATGGCTCGGACGGGATTGGCGTACAGGGATCTGACCCGGACCCCCCTGTCCCAAATGATGGACAATGTAGCACTCATGGATGTTTAGAGATGGCTTCACCTAGGGCCTACTCCTTTTTCTCGGGAGCACACAGAGTATATTCAAGATTGGACTACGTGTTTATGTCTTGGCAACACCTGACAGTAGATGACACGGCGGAATACCAGGCGAGAGGGATCTCCGATCGAGACAGGGTACAATGCAGGCTGGCGGAGGAAAGGAGGAAGCTCCGCGCTGAAACGACTGCGCTGGAGGCAGCTATTCTAGACCTGGAAAGGGACTATCAGGCCTCAAAAGATGATGCGACGCTTAGGAGACTAACAGACCAGCAGAAGCACTATAGAGAACTGGTGATGGGGGAAGCCAGAACCCAGGCCTTAGCCACCCTACAACGGCTATATGATGTAGGGGATAAATCAGGCAAACTGCTGGCGTGGCTCAGTAAAAAGGAGCGCGCAGCCAGATGGGTAGAGCAACTCAGGGATTCGCAAGGAGAGCTTGTTGGGTCTGATGCTCGGATCGTGGAAGTATTTGCTGATCACTACGAATGTTTCTACAGGGCCAGAGACCTGGGGACATGCGAGGTGGCATTACAATACTTGGAACACATAGCACTACCTGCCCTGACCCCTGAGGCACAGCAAACCTTAGAGTCTGACATCACAATAGAGGACATATCGGGAGCCCTAGCCAGACTACGACCGGGTAAGACCCCGGGCCCGAATGGGTTCCCTGCGGAATTTTTTAAGCGCACGGCGTATCTCCTGACACACCATCTGAAGGGAGTTTTTGATGGGGCTCTACAAGACGGGAGACTCCCCCCAGATTTATGCTCGGCAACGATAATCCGCCGGCGCTTCCTATTGCCCCATTTCTCTCTTGAATACAGAGGCGAAACTCTTGGCAACGATCCTGGCATTACGGCTGCGTACGGTGATATCAGACCTAGTACAACTAGACCAAACGGGTTTCCTTCCGGAGAGAGCCACCAGGTTCAATCTCCGTCGCACCCACAACTGGCTACAGGAAGTGCAAGGGAGGGAGGACCCGCACCGGTTCTTATCCCTGGACGCCGAAAAGGCCTTTGATGCGGTTCATTGGCCGTTCCTTGAGGGTTCCTTGAGGGTGTCCTGCAAAAATTCGGGTTTGGCCCCAAATACCGTCAATGGGTCCGGCTGCTGTACACTGTCCCTGGGGCCAGGGTAAGAGTGAACGGGGTAATGTCGCGAGAGTTCCAGGTCCAGAGAGGGACCCGACAGGGCTGCCCGTTATCTCCCCTCCTCTTTGCGCTTACATTAGAAGTGCTCGCGGCTAAGATTCACCAGAATGAAGCCATTAGGGGATTTAAGAAGGGCGAGTGGGACACCGCAGAAGAAAAAATTTCGCTATACGTGGATGATATCCTCTTGTATATCACTTACCCAGAGACGACAATACCGGAACTGTTCCGGGAACTAGAGCAGTATGGGCAGTACGCGGGTTACCAGATTAACTGGCACAAATCGGTGCTCTACGACCCTAGGGGGCAGGGAAACTGGCCGGACCTACCGAGACGACTGTTGACGACCATAGAGGGTTTCAAATATCTCGGTGTGTATGTCACCCTGGACCGACAGCTGTCATATCGACAGAACTTGCAACGGATTCTAGTGAACTTCACAACGGATACGGTCCGATGGAGGCAGTTCCCTCTCACACTCCTAGGGCGGGCAGTGATGTTCAAGATGATCACATTGCCCAAGTTTCTGTACGCCCTTCAGAACGAGTATTATCCACTTCCCGCAAAAGTGTTTGCGACAATCCATGCTGAGCTGAGATCCTTCCTTTGGCTGGTAAATAACCCAGAGTATCGCTGAACACTCACCAGAGACATCAGTACAGCGGAGGGATTTCACTCCCGAACCTAGAAGCATACTATTGGGCGGAACACTTAGCGCCGATAAATGATTGGGTACACGCGCAGGCAGATCATCCCACGTACGCCCTTGAACGACACAGGATGTCCCACATACCGTTGATGTACAATCTATATGGGGGTCTAGGCGGGGGCAGATACTCCCGGCTACGGGAATTACTTTACAAATTTGGAATAAGGCTATGAAACGCACTGGCTGGGGAATGAAATCCACAAGACAGACACCGATATGGCATTGTACCTGGCTACCAGAGTTAAACAAATTAAAGGGCTTCCAGAGATGGGATGACCTAGGTATTTCCACTTTGGGGGACATAGTGGCCAGGGGAGTGCTAAAGTCATTCACGGCTCTGAGCTCGGATTTTGGGCTGCACCGTACACAGTTCTTCAAATATGCGCAGCTAAGACATGCTTGGCGGGCCCAAGATATCCAGGCGACAGGACTACCGGAGTACGCACCGCTTGAGGGACGCCTCCTACAGGAGCGCATCCCGGAAAAGGCGGTCTCACTTACGTATAAGACTTTGACAAATAACATGCTGGGCGATCTGGCTAAGCTGAGACGGACGTGGGAGACCGAGGTGGGAGACATGGAGGATCTCGACTGGGACATTGTGCTGATGCATCCCAGAGAGGTGGCAATTAAATCCCGGCTGCGCCTCATCCAGTTTAATGTGCTCCACAGAACCTACTATGACAGGGTACGACTCCACAAAATGGGGAGGACGGAGGACACGACGTGTCTAAGATGCAGAGACATGGAAGGGGACTTCCATCACACCATATGGTCATGTAGCAAGATACAGGATTATTGGGCTAAAGTGTTTGAGGATTTGAGTGAGGTGCTGGAGACTCATCTTCAACAGGAGCCCAAGTTGGCCCTCTTGGGAATGACCAATGATGTGGACCTAGCGCGCCCCTCAATGATCTTTCTGGTATTGGCGCTGGTGGTAGCCAAAAGAGACATAGCCAAGTATTGGGGCGCACCACAACCGCCAAGGCTGGATGAATGGAGGAGAGGGTTGGATCTATATATGGCTGCTGAGAGGGTCACTTATAAAGCGAGGGGATGCCCGAAGAGGTTCCGTAAGGTCTGGGGAAAATGGAGACACTACCATGGCTTGGATGGGGGGCTATGAGGGGGACTTGAGAAGTAGTCAATTAAACAACTGTGTGAATACACCCCGGGGACTCTGGGGTCCCGAAATTATATATAACCGCAAAAAGACACTCTGGACATTGAACAGAATCGGAATGGAATATTTACCGAAGGTTATGTGGGGAGGGTGGAGGGTAGGGGAAATTAATGTGAGTCCTGCTGATTACATGATTGTACTGTTAAGTTATGATAAAATGCAAATAAAAACGTTTAAAGAGAACGAAAATACTGATTTTACTACTAGCTAGGACTGCCGTAGACAAAGCAAGGGAGTGGTATCCGTTCCAGTGGATCAGGATGGGCCTTATGTTAACGTTGTTGCATTGGGTGTTTCAGAACCGTTTCTTTTGGATACTGGTGCGATGAGAAGTTCTATTATTCACTCCAAACTCCCTGGGGCACCTTTGTCTGGCTTAACGAATGTTTCTGTAGGATTCTCTGGCGCCCCAGTTAGTAACCCAGTCTCTTGTCCTTTGCCCATCTCTATAGGTCCGTATGACTTGGAAGCCCCGCTCTTTTTAACGACTGGTTGCGGTGAGAATTTGTTGGGTTTGGATTTATTGAAACGTCTACATGCAACGTTGTATTGTTCCCCCTCTGGTGTACATCTTACATTGGGTGATAAATTGGTTTCCCCTATGTATTTGTCTAAGGATCAACTGCCACCTGAATTGCGTTCACTTTCAGCTACGCTTTGGGCCACGGGTCCGAATGATGTTGGTTTGCTCCAGATTCCACCCTACGTGATCACTATCAAACCTGATGTTCAGTTGCCACGTATTCCTCAATACAAGTTTTCTAATGATGGCGAAAGAGCTCTGTTGGCTATTGTTTATAATTTAGTTCAGAAAGGTGTTGTTGAAGAAACGAGAGGAAATGTTTGCAACAGTCCTGTTTTGCCTGTTCTTAAACGTACGGATCCTTCTAAGCCACCTGTATATCGTTTTGTGATTGATCTTCGAGAGGTCAACAAAATTGTTGTCCCTCAGTTTCCTGTTGTCCCAGATATTACTGCTTTGCTCACAATGTTACCTGCTTCGGCTGTTTGGTTCTCGGTCATTGATCTCAAGAATGATTTCTTTAGCATTCCTATTGCTGAGGAAAGTAGAGATCTCTTTGGTTTCTCTCTCGGAGGCCGAAGCTTTAGATTTCAACACGCACCTCAAGGCTACTGTGAGAGTCCCTCCATTTATAGCCAAGCTTTGAAGTCCCAGCTGGATGCTTTCTCTTTGCCTCCAGGTGCTACTCTTATTCAGTATGTGGACGATTTGTTAGTGGCTGCCGATTCAGAGGATGTTTGTAAAAATGCGACTGTTTCGCTTTTGCGTCATTTGTCTGATTTACATCATAAGGTGTCACCTTCTAAGTTACAATATTGCCGCCAAGAGGTTACCTATTTAGGTCATCTCTTGTCGAAGGAGGGAAGGCGATTGACCCCAGAACGTATTCATGCAATTTCACGAATGTCTGTACCATCCACACAAAAGGAAGTTATTATTTATTATTTAGAAGTTTTCTATAGCGCTAACAAGACCCGAAGGTATCAGAGCGCTTCACAGTAGTGGGCATGAAAAAGAGAACAACATGAAACAAACCCAATAAAAGCAATCGGCGACAGACAATTTGGAAAGAAGAAAAGTTCGGACAGCAGGGCTTCTTAGTACTGGATTCAACAATAACGCATGGATTCTGAGAAGTGTGTGCCTTTTTGGGTATTACCTCTTATTGCAGACAGTGGATCCCAAATTTTTCTTTGTTGGCTAAACCTCAGTTGGCACTTACTCTGAAAGACACACCCCAACCTCTTCCTTGGACTGACGAATGTCAGAAGAGTTTTTCTGATTTACGTACTGTTTTGTTATCTGCTCCTGTGTTGGGTACTCCAGATTATAGTAAGCCTTTTACACTCTACGTGCATGAACGAGAAGGTTGTGCATTGTCAGTTTTAACACAACAATTTGGAGACAAGCAAAGACCATGTGCCTATTTTTCGGCTACATTGGATCCAGTAGCCAAGGCATTGCCTAGTTGTCTCAGAGCAACAGCAGCAGCGGCGATCTCTATTCGCCAATCTGCTGGATTGGTATTGGATCACACTCTTGTTGTTATGGTACCACATGCAGTAGATACTCTTTTGAACAGAACAAAAACACAACATCTCACGAGTGCTCGCTTGTCTGGGTATGAGTTGACGCTTTTAGCTAGCCACATACACATCAAGCGATGTAATGTTTTAAATCCAGCAACATTGTTACCTAATCCCGAAGAGGAGGATATACAAGATCAGCATGATTGTTTTCTTCGTACAGAGGAGGAAACTAAAGGCAGAATAGATTTAAAAGATACACCACTCGTGGATCCGGATGGGATCCTATGGGTAGATGGGTCGTGTTTTAAGCTTCCTAATGGTGATATGACTGCAGCCTATGCTGTTACCACTTTGCATACAGTAGTAGGAACTGCACGTATTACACACAATTCAGCACAAGCAGCTGAGTTGATTGCACTGACGAGAGCGTGTGTGTTGGCAAAAGGAAAGAGAGTGACTGTTTACACCGATAGCCAATACGCCTTTGGCGTGGCTCATAGTTTCGGTCGCTTGTGGAAGGAAAGAGGATTCTTTACTTCCCATGGGACTAAAATACAGCATCGTCAGTTGGTTACTAACCTTCTCGAATCACTTACCTTGCCTATCCAAATAGCGATTGTGAAGTGCAGTGCACATAAAAGGATCACTGATGATGTAGGTCGTGGTAATGCCTTTGCAGACGAAGTGGCGAAAGAAACAGCGAAAGATGTTAAGAGCCGTATGTATGTTGCAGGTCCTGCAAGATGGGTTGGAGAAGCAGGTATGTGTGAGGACATAGTGGAAAGTGTGAAGATGATTCAAGGAGAAGCAACTGAGAAGGAATTGAGTAAGTGGAGAGAGAGTACGGGAATGTTGGACACAACAGGGTGTTGTACGTAATTGTCGGAACACCAACGTTGGTTGTTACCAGATGCCTATGTACTACCTGTAGTTACTATGGCGCATGGTCCAGCTCATATCAGTGCGAAAGGAATATGTAAGCTTCTGGCTCCAGTATGGCAGAATGAAGGTATTCCTAAATGTGCGGAGAATGTGATAAAGCATTGCATTGTTTGCTTAATGCATAATACAGGAAAGGGAACCCCAACTCCCGCAGGCCATTTTGCTCTTCCTACGTATCCTTTTGAGGTTTTACAAATAGATTACATTCATATGGAACGTTCCAATAACCTCAAGTATGTCCTGGTGGTGGTTTGTGCCTTTTCCAGATGGATAGACGCTTACCCCTAAAGGATAATACTGCCTTGTCCACTGCTAAAGTCCTCTTGAAGGAATTCTTCCCAGGGTTTGGTTTGCCGCGCATTGTCTGGAGTGACAATGGGAGTGAATTTGTGGGTCAAATTATGCAGAAGGTGTGTGCGGGTCTTGGGATTAGACAGAAATTCCATGCGGCAAACCATCCTCAGTCAGCGGGTTTGGTAGAGTGCTATAATGGCACTCTCAAGCTCAAATTAGCAAAGATTCAGGCCAGCACGGGCCTCGCTTGGCCTGACGCCTTACCTTTGTCACTTCTCTCTACAAGAACTGTGCATTCTCATCTGAAAGAGACACGTTAGTATTAGATTCCTTACCTTAGAATATCCCCAGGCATCAGACTGGATCCGGAAATTTTTGCGTAGCAGTACCCTTGCGCGTCGGTAGGCGTCGTCTGCGGCTCCGCGTCCGTCGTCTGCGTCGTGGGCGCCGTGATGACGTCGTCGGAGTACTTAGACGCCGCCTCCGCGTGCTGACGTCCGTTCTTCTTTTTTCCTCGCGAGCAAGCGCAGATCTGGAAAAGCAGTAACCCGTAGTCAATTGTTGACTAACTTTTTGGATCATTTTGATCATTTCTCGAAGTCCTACGACTCCGATCGGTGCCGTAGGGATGCCTGGCTTTAAGCACTGCGAGGATTGCGACCGCACGATGTCGGTCACGGATCCTCACCACCTGTGTCTAACTTGTCTAAGCGTCGACCACGACGACAAGGCCTGCTCCGACTGCCGGGCCCTCTCTTCGAAAGCCAGGCGGGAGCGGTCCCGCAGGCGACTCGAACTCCGGCAGTCCGTCCCGCGCCGCGAGAGGTCTCGGTCCCACGGGAGGTCGAGGGACAGGTCGCGGGCTCGGAGCCACCACAGTTCCGAGAGTAGGCCGCACTCCTCCGGGTCGAAGTCGTCGTCAGGTAAGAAGCACAAGAAGTCCAAGAGGCGTCATCGCTCTTCGGACTCCCCCCGACGCTCGCGCGATGCGGCCGGGGGTTCGGGTGACACCACGCACGCGGCTCCGTCGGAGTCGCGGGCGCCGCGTCCAGCTCCACACCCTCCGGTCCCTGGGCAAGACGCGACGCCGGAGGAGATCGAGCGCTTCCTCATGGCCATGAGGAAACTCTCTCCTCCGACGGGCTCCGCGGCGCCTTCGGGCCCAGCGGACCCGTCTGGGGCCTCTAGCGGGTCGGGGGCTTCGGCCCCGACGCCTTCGGGCCCGGCACCGCAGGGCTCCGCTATCCCGACACAGCCAAATATTCTATCCGGTGTGGGCTGGATACCACCAACTCACTAGGTAGAGTGATGACAACGACGGTGGAGGTCAGACGCCACGCCTGGTTGAGGTCCGCCAACTTTTCGGCCGATGTCCAAAACACACTGATGGACATGCCGTTTGATGGCCGTCGCCTCTTTGGCGACAAGGCAGACCATGCGCTTGAGCGCTTTAAGGACTCCAGGGCTACGGCCAAGTCCTTGGGCCTCTCGGCCCCGCGCCAGCAATCGCCTGCCTTTCGCTCCTGTCGTGGCCACGGAAGGGGTGTACCCACACGTGCTGCCAGCCACGCTCCGCAAGGTAATACCCAACGCGGTGGCGGCCGTGGGAACCGCCGTCCCGGCGGTCGGGGACAACGGCGAGGTCAGTCCACACCTTCCCCCGCAGCATCCGCCTCTAAACCCTCCTAGTCCGTGCTTTCATGCCCATGTGACGCCAGTGGGGGGCAGGGTTCGCCATCACCACCTCCACTGGCGCACTGTCACCTCGTAAAAATGTGGGTGCTGCAAATCGTCCGAAGGGGCTACTCCCTCCCCTTCGAGGCGACTCCTCCAGCCATGCCACCGCAGGACCACCGTGTATCAGGGGATCATTTGCGACTTCTGCAGGAGGAAGTTGCAGCCCTCTTGGCCAAGGGGGCCATGGAGTGCGTTCCTGGGCCAGAAGTAGGGTGTGGTTGCTACTCCCACTACTTTCTGGTACCCAAGAAGGGCAAAGGGGGCCTACGCCCTATCTTGAACCTAAGGAACGTCAACGGCTTCCTCCGGAAGGAGAAGTTCAAAATGCTGACACTGGCTCAGGTCCTAGATGCCCTTGACCCAGGAGACTGGATGGTAGCGTTGGACTTGCAGGACGCTTATTTCCACATCCCCGTCCTGCCGGCCCACCGGCGCTACCTGCGGTTCACGGTTGGCCACGAGCACTTTCAGTTTACCGTGCTCCCCTTCGGCCTTACCAGCGCCCCACGGGTGTTCACAAAGGTGATGGCGGTGATCTCAGCTCATCTGCGCAGGTTAGGGGTTTCAGTCTTCCCCTACCTCGACGACTGGTTGTTGAAGGCGGGCTCTCCCCAGACAGTCGTCAGCCACCTCCAGACTACGGCAGATCTCCTGCACCGGCTGGAGTTCTCCATCAATGTGCCGAAGTCGCACCTGTGCCCCTCTCAGAAGCTCCTTTTCATCGGAGCGGTTCTCGACTCGGCGCAGTTTCGGGTTTATCCACCCGAACAGCGGGTCCGGGATATTCAGGCTCTTATTCCCATCTTTCAACCATTATCCCGGGTCTCGGTCAGGTTGACGCTGTGGCTTCTGGGGCTGATGGCCTCCTGCATCCTACTGGTGCATCACGCCAGGTGGCGGATGCGGGCTCTGCAGTGGGACCTGAAGTTTCAGTGGGCCCAGCATCAGGGCAACCTGTCCGACCACGTCCTGATCTCGGAGGGCACTGCGAGACAGCTGCAGTGGTGGCTCACGGACCGCGATTGGGTAAGCGGCAGATCCCTCTCCCTTCCCCAACCGGAGCACGTAGTTGTGACGGACGCGTCCCTCCAGGGCTGGGGTGGCCACATGGGAGAGGCGGAGATCAGAGGCCTCTGGTCTCCGGCGGAGGCCCGGCTCCACATCAACCTGTTGGAGTTATGGGCGATTCGTCTAGCACTGAAGGCATTCCTCCCCTCTGTCCGGGGGAGTGTAGTGCAGGTCTTCACGGACAACACCACCGCCATGTTGTACTGCAACAAACAGGGCGGGGTGGGGTCGTGGACCCTTTGCCAGGAGGCTCTGCGCCTCTGGCAGTGGCTGGAACGCCAGGGCGTGACCCTGGTGGCTCAACACCTGGCAGGTTCTCTGAACACTAGGGCGGATGAGCTCAGCCGTCGGTGCATGATGGATCACGAATGGCGTCTGAACTCGGACGTGGCGCAAGGCCTCTTTCAGCGATGGGGAGAGCCTTGGTTAGATCTATTCGCCACCGAAGAGAACGCATTATGTCATCAGTTCTGCGCGTTGGAATTTCTAAGGCAGCACTCGCTCGGCGACGCTTTTCGTCGCGTGTGGAGTTGCGGTCTGTTGTACGCCTTTCCGCCTATACCACTTCTGCCCAGAGTGCTGAAGAAGATCAAGAGCGACCGGGCCCAAGTCATCCTTGCGGCTCCGGACTGGGCACGAAGGCACTGGTATCCAAAGCTACTCAGTATGTCAGTCGATCCCCCGGTTCGTCTGCCTCTTCAGGAGGACCTTCTGTCGCAGCAACAGGGGACGGTCCTCCACCCAAACCTGTCCAGTCTCCACCTCCATGCTTGGAGATTGAGCGGCGACAGTTGAGGCCATTTGACTTGCCTCATGAAGTTTGTAACGTCATTCTGGCAGCCAGGCGTCCCTCCACAAAGTCGGTATACGCCTGCAGGTGGAACAGATTTGTGGCATGGTGCACAGCAAAGGCTGTGGATCCACTTTCTGCCCCTCTCTCTGAGGTTCTTCTCTTCCTTCTTTCTCTTTCCCAGCAGGGCTCTGCTCTGGGCACTATCAAGGGCTACCTTTCTGCCCTTTCAGCCTTTCTGAGGCTGCCCGATCAACCTTCTTTGTTCAAGTCCCCTATTGTAAAAAGATTTCTTAAGGGCATCACACACACGTTTCCTCCTGTTCCGTTTGTGATGCCTCAGTGGGACTTGAACCTGGTTCTTACATTTCTGATGTGCGCTCCCTTTGAGCCACTTTACAACTGTCCTCTCCGCCTTCTAACTCTGAAGACTGCTTTCCTGGTTGCCATCACCTCTGCCAGGAGAGTGAGTGAGCTCCAGGCCCTTTCTTGTACTCCGCCTTTCCTTTCTGTCCATCCGGACAAAGTGGTGTTGCATACTAAGCCATCTTTCCTGCCCAAGGTTGTCACGGCCTTCCACATCGGGCAGTCTATCACCTTGCCAACCTTCTTTCCGCCTCCGCATCCCTCTAAAGAGGAAGAGCGGCTCCACCGTCTGGACCCAAAACGTGCGCTCTCATTCTATTTAGATCGCACACGCCAGTTCCGGGTGGATGACCAACTCTTTGTTGGTTACGTGGGTGCTAAGAAGGGGAAAGCGGTGCACAAGAGGACCATCTCCCGGTGGATCATCTTGTGTATCCAGGCATGTTACTCCTTGGCTAAAAAGGAACCCCCTGTTGGATTGCGGGCTCATTCCACCCGAGCCACGGCGACTACAACTGCCCTGGGCCGGGGAGTGCCCTTACAAGACATCTGTCAGGCAGCTACGTGGGCATCGCTGCACACGTTTGCAAGACACTACTGCCTGGATAGCCAAGTCCGGAGGGATGGCTTCTTTGGCCGTTCTGTCCTCCAGGACTTTCTGGTGTGATTATTGGTTCGCAGACCCACCACCGGGGTTGGTATTGCTGGGGTATCTATTCTAAGGTAAGGAATCTAATACTAACGTGTCTCTTTCAGATGCACAAGTTACTACTTGTGTAACGATATATCTGTAAGAGACATTAGTTAGTATTAGATTCCTTACCGACCCACCCATCCTCCCCGTTCTGCGAACCGATATCTAGGGTTAGGGTTACCCCCTTTCAGGGCCCTAGTTTCAATGGCACCAGTGTTGGTTTTTAGGTCTCGCGACCTATCGATGCGCGCAAGCGCATCGAGCGGAGCGAGAATTCAAGTAGCCAAAATCCTCGTCAAACCAAGGCCTTTCTGCTGCGGTTTTGTTTAAGTTCACGTGAATCACGTGATCAAACAAGCACGCGCATCAGCCTCCCTCCCTCCTAATTGCATTTTTTTAACGGCCGCCGCACAGCACATCAAAGGGCTTCGCCCAGCGTGCGCTCTGCGGCTTCTCGGCTTCTCCTCCCCTAATTAGTCATGGCTCAGTTTCCCGGCGCACGCATTTGTTGACATTTTTGTTGCCGCTCTCCCCACTCGGCCCCCTCCCCTGCCCGCCGTGTCGCATTTCTCCTCCCCCCTCCCCTTCTCTGCCTTCCATTCCGTCTTGTTTTAATTTATGTTCCTTCGTCCACACTAATTTTTACTATTATTTATAAGTATTTAGTTTTGCAGCACAATATCATTGGTGCAACAAGGATATTGTGCTGCAAAACTAAATACTTATAAGGTCCCACAAGCTAGACCTATTGGCAATGCCAATGCTTGTTAACATGGCTCTGCGTTTCTGGCGCGGAAAAGCTGTGTCTAAGAACTGACGTCAGCACGCGGAGGCGGCGTCTAAGTACTCTGACGATGTCATCACGGCGCCCACGACGCCGACGACGGACGCGGAACTGCAGACGACGCCTACCGACGCGCAAGGGTACTGCTACGCAAAAATTTACGGATCCAGTCTGATGTCTGGGGATATTCTAAGGTAAGGAATCTAATACTAACTAATGTCTCTTACAGATATATCGTTACACAAGTAGTAACTTGTGCGTTTAGGACTTAGTCCTTATGAGGTCGTTTTTGGACACCCAGCCAATGTTTGGGGAGTCCCTCGACCAAAGAAATACTCTGACATTCCATATCCATTGTTGGTTGATTACTTGCATGACCTCACCACTAAATTACGTGTTATTCATCAACAGGTCCAAAACGCTTTGCCGGAGGCCTCCTCAGATCCAGGTCATTGAATGAATGAATGAATGAATGTTTATTTATATTGCGCAAACTTAACCCAGGGGGCATCAAGGCGCAGTCCACACATGAAGATATATGAAATAAAAGAAGAGAATCAGTTAATAAGCCTGAGAAAAAAAACAAGTCTTCAGAAGCTTCCGGAAGATCGTCAAAGAGGGTTGGCTGGAGAGTTTCATTCCATTCGACCTGGTGACTTCGTGTGTCTTAAAAACTTCCAGAGGAAGAAGAATCTGGAACCTCGTTGGGGCCGCTGCGACAAGTGCTTTTGACGACACGTACAGCTGTTAAAGTCGTTGGGAAGAAAAACTGGGTCCACGGCGTGCACTGTAAGAGGGTACCCTCGCCTTTACCTTATGATCAGTGGGTCCAAGAAGGCGTTGGTGATAGTGAATGTGAGAAAGTACCCCGATTTGTACCTTTTTAGTAGTGCACGCCTGGACTGGACAAGTTCTGAGAAAGAAGATGACGACGTGCTGCAAGAAGCTGTACCATCACATTTGAGATTGGACACGACTAACCCAGAGACTTTGTTTCGAGACCAAACGATACCTGGCAAGACATGGTACAACCTAAGACCTAGGTTGCCAAAAAACAATTGAACTGTGTTTTCTTTTTCTTTGGTTACCTTTTTTTTTTAAAGACATTTCCTTTCCACCATCCATCAAGTTGCAGGGTCACGGTAGGAGTCTTAGGCTGTGACCTGAATAGTGACTAGGTCAACAGGACTTGCAGTGTCATAGGACGGCTAATAATCACAGCTAAGTGATCTAGGAAGATTACCGTGAGCAACACCTTTAGAGAAATGGATACTGAAGTGAAAGGGAATGATGTTAAGATTGTAAAAAGAAATAAGTACAAGAAACTGTTGTTTAGTCGATGTGGTGTAGCATTATGTATTCTGGTGTGTTTATGTAGTTTATTAGCTTGTGTGGGATGGGTTATCCACACTATGCAGCAAGCACCTGTTCCAACTTCTGTTCCTTTGCCCTCTTCTTCTATTAACTCTCCGCATAAGTTCTATACACTCCCAGACCATGAACAAGTTAGGAGAACAGAATATTTTAACAATTAATTCATCCAGTTGTTACATCAGCATCAACTGGTAGTTAATACTACTGATTGTTGGGTTTGTGGGCTTATGCCCCATAACGCCGAGAAAGGGATGCCATATTTAGTTCTCCCGTTTTCATATGAAGGTTCCGCTTGGGCTTATTTGGCTATGTTTTCTAATGCATATCAGAACCAACTTCGATATCCTCCTGGTGATATATATACTGGTGGATCGGATTATAGTCATAGTCCTTTAATAAAGGGAATAGTGACTGTGGCTAAAATTGCCGATATAAGTAAGATTCCCGTTGACGAGAAACGAGCACATGATGGTTGGAATGTGACTTGTTACATTACTAGCCTCACTGACAAGGCTAGACAAAGAAGATCCTTACCAATTTGGACTGTACCTCATAAAGGTATCTTATGTTTGCAAGTAACTGGTCAGAATAATAAGAATAACAGGAAAGGAGTGTTTGTTCTCATACCTATGTCTATTCCCCCTTGATTTCTTCTCCGTTAGTACCATCTCAAGGTACATATTTTGTTTGTTACGATAGGGCCTATACATTGCTTCCTGCGTATTTTTCAGGAACATGTTATATAGCTTTTCTTCTTCGCCCTATATACGCTGCTCCTTCAAGTCATTACAGAAAAAGATATGGTAGAGGGGTTATTGATTCTGGAGACACAGCTGGTCAAGAGGGAGGAGACTTTATTAAAGGGTTTCTTCCCTTCTGGGGCCCAATGGTCAATAGCAGAAACATCAGACAGCTAGTTCGTGTTGTTGAGGCTACGATAAATGTAACTTCCGGAGCCTTGAGTAACTTGACGGCTGAACTTCAGGCGGATCGTCTCATGACTTTACAAAACCGAATGCTTTTAGACATCGTCCTTGCAGATAGAGGAGGAGTCTTTAAATTGATTGGGTCTAGTTGCTGCATTTACATTCCTGATAATGCTACTACAGTATACCAAGCCATTTCTAAATTACACGTGATTTCTGAGTCTATTCATCAGGACACAGGAGATTGGTCTGTGATGGGATGGTTTTGGGGACTACTGTCCACGTTGGGATGGAAAGTGTTAACTTTCCTTGGAATGATTTTAGCCATCCTTTTCTCTTGTTGTCTCTGTTTGCAGTGTGGTCCCGCCATCTGTGGTTTTTGTGCCACCTTGTGTGTTCCAAAGTCTGCGTCACAGAAAAGAGAGAACATTAAGATGATGTTGCAGCAACAGCTCAATGACCTCATGACCATTGACATTGACTCAGATTAACTGGAGTCCTTTTCGTTTTGCCTGAGTAATTGTAAAAGGATGGTCTGAGGTTCTGTGATTTTCGACTTCGCTTCGTAGTCAGCCGCCATTTTGTGACAGCCGCCATTTTATGTTGCCCTCACTCAGGCGACACGGGAAACATAGTGTTTTTACCTTTTCAGCTGCTCGTCTCTCCTGTTAAAAAGTAACCCTTTGTCCTTGTTTATGAAACCGATGTCAGGGTCTGGCCGAGTTAGTTAATCCATGTCTAGACTGATTGATCCTTGTCTTAGTTGACTGTTTGTTTGTGTCCCACCATTCTTCCTTTACTTGATCTTATTTGACTGGCCTTCACTATTCTCTCCGTGTACTCTCCTGTTACACAACTATCCTTTGAGGCTCGCAAATACGTCCTGCCACCTGCAAATTGAATTACATGCATTAGCATTGATTAACTTGAGGGGAGGGGAGAACACGGTGTCTGAAAGAAGGGCGTACACAAGATACTCGATAACTTGTTTTCGAACTTTTCTCATTTGTCAGTTTTGTATGTTTTGGGAGTAGGTATTGTAAATATGTATGGTATAAAAGACTGTGCGCCACGGAATGAAGTGGCAGTCTCCTAAAAATCTACTTTCTGTAACTTCTTGGACAACTGTGCTTAGCTGCAGCTAATAAAACCTGATGTTCTCCGCCTAACGGAGTATCTCGTGTCTTTCTTAATAAGGCAGGTGAACCCGGAAATTTTAGGCGTGCCCTGCGCCGCTCGGCCAATAAGGCCACGTTCTCCAATATGCGCTGAGAATGAATCTGGAAGCTGTCGTAGCAAAATCGCATCGGGTAATACACCCGCTCGCAGATTCGGCGTCTGTGAGAGACGACCGTGTTACCCGATGCGATTTTGCTACAACAGCTTCCAGATTCATTCTCAGCGCGTATTATCATCATCATTGGCCACTGCGAATCGTTTATACAAATAGGATTGCAACTGTGAGTTGCTTCAACGAATCTCAGGCATATTTCTTCTTATGTATTGAAAAGAGACCATTTCAGAAGCATTGTCTCTTAAAATTGTCTACGAATTTCTTGGAGTTTCGCCATAATTGAAAATTAGGATCCACTCCTGTACAAGAAAAATATCCGCTTGCTGTATGTATTTCTGGACGCCACAGGATCAGCGATTTTCACACTGATTTTCCAGGGTCAACCATTTTAACTCGCATAGTCCTGAAGATGGTCTTACAGACGACAGCCTAAAGACCGAAACGTCGACAATTGCACTTATTTTCTGTGTAATGTTACCATAGGCTGTATTCCTCTTTATCAATCAGTTGATTCGCCTTAATTCTATCTGAAAAAAGTGTACACAATTGTTACTGTGAAGGACAAAAACATCTGTATTTCTCCACACCTTCTTGTTTCATTATGTGTTAAATTAACCAGTACCCTTTATTATCATTGTTTACGATAACATTCTTTTTTTAGTATACACCCGTGTTTTTTGACATATTTTGTGATGTTTTCTGATATAATCTGATGTTTTCATACTTTTTTAGAGAACCAGAATTGTATATAAGTTGTTTGTGCATGAACAGTTTAAAATATACATAAAAGAAATTAATCTGCAAGTAAGATATAAACACTTGCATTGAGTAAAAATTATTTAAAATTAAGTATTGAAACAAATCCCTTGTAGGCACACCTACCAGTTCGTACTATTTTGCCCAAGCAGTCAAGGGTTGATTGGGTTTCCCATTGTACTTAATACTGTATCTGTAAAGTGGCACCTTGCCAAAGGAGGGCGCGAGAGAGTGATGGGGGTACAAGACAGTGATCCAATGAGACTGCCCCCTCCCCTCTCTATGCCCAGGCAGACTTTTAACAGTGTAAGCTGTTTCCAACAGATTCCACAGCCTGAATGTTAAACGATGGACACAAGCAGTTGATAGTCTTGCATATATAGTTTTGCACATCGCAAGGAATGAGAGAACAACTCTTTGATTTGCCCTTCTTGTGATGTTCAAGAAATCACATTGTGCACATTGCAAATCTCAGACATACATATAAGGCTCTCAGGATGGTGCTGAAACATTGTATGTTTTGTTTTTTCACCCTTTCAAAACCTGCCACTTTGCGAAACACTGGCTTGTCAAAGATGGTTGAAACATTAGGCATGTGATTGGTAAATGGGCTGGCAGGGCTCTGACTTGGTGAGCTCGGATGATGTAAGAGCACACTATCATTTAACTTTTACCACAATATTCAAGGAAGTGGAGTAAAGTGCTTGGGTAAGAAAGCTGAATGAGAAGGGTTATGAGCTCTGATAGTGCAGATCAAAAATAATGAGCACATTTGGAAAATATCCGACTTCCTGTGAAAAAATGGCATCCAGTAAGGAGTGGGACTGGCACCCTGTGCTGTAGTTGTGCTACTGACTACCTGTGCCACTCATGTCTTGTTGGAGAAATCCTGGAACGGTAGCTGAGGAGTGGAATCTTTCCCAAATGTTTGGATCCATCGTTTGACATGGTAGTTTATGCAGTGAAAGAGTAACGCTGCCACCGAAGAAGAGTACATCCATGAGGGTTGAGGTACCCAACAGCAAAGAAACACTGCCACGTCTCACCAGTGGACCAGTACCTAATTTGTGGCAACAAATCCATCCTTTATGGAGAACCTGACAACACTATTTACAACATGACCTCAGCAGACCCTGACCGTTTACACTTGTCTCTTGTGGTCTAGGTAACTCCTCTCCTGCAGGAGGATTTCGATACACTACCAGCTCCCATGGATAATCGAGGTGCCTATCCCATCTCTTTCGTTACCCCTCTCTCATAACTTTCTGATTTTCCCACTCCTTTTGATTGGATAGCTTCTCCCAACCCCTGCCCATCATCATTGGCATCTCAACAGTGTGTCATTTCCCAAGGAACTCTGGTATGTCTACCCCTTCTTTGGTAAATACATTACGTATGCCTGTCAGAATCCTATTCAGATGGCCAGGACGCAAGCAGGGATTACTTGGCCCAACTGTGAGGTTTGATACATTTTACTCCTGATGTCCCGGTCAAGGGAGTAGCCAGAAGATTAAAATACCCCCCACTTTGAACTAAATCTCTGATGGCACAAGGAAGTGAAGCAAGTGAGCCTAGCCCTCCCTAGAAGAGCTGCCTTTTCTCTTCCATCCAACAATCTTTCTATTCATCCTTTCAACCTTTAATTCACTTCACCTTCTGTCATCCATTAATTCTTTCATCCATCAATCATTCTTTCCCTATTCCTTCCATCAATCCACTCTGCCATCCATCCACTCTCCACCTGCTCTGACATCCATCCTTCCATCTGACTAATCTCCCTTTCATTCATCCACCCACTCTGCTTGCCATTCATCCATCCATCCATCTCCAGCCACCCATTCATCCATCCACTTTGCCAACCATCCACTGTGACATCCATCCGTCCATCTCCTCTGCCACCCATCTATCCATCCACTGTGACATCCATCCATCCACTCTGCCATCCATCTATCCAGCCATCCAACTATCCATCCATAAATTATAAACTCATCCACTCCGCCATCCATCCATTTGTCCATCCACTCTGCCATCCATTCACCTGTCTTTTTATCCATCCATCCATCCATCCATCCCTTTACTCTGCCTTCCTTTCACCTGTCCATTAACCTAGCCATCCATCTCTGTACTCTGCCTACCTTTCCCCTGTCCATCCACATATCCATTCACTCACTTATCCGTCTATCCCTTTACTCTGCCATCCTTTCACCTGTCGATCCACCTATTTATTCAACCTTTCACCCACTCATCCATCTACCAGTTATTCATTCATCCACTCACCCACTCGTCCATACATCCTTTCACCTTTCCTTTCATTCACTATTCCTTCCATCTTTCTCTTCTGTTTGCCCATCTTTCATTTTCCCTTGCCTCCTGCTTACTCTTCTATTGAAGCTGTATTCTTTTTTAGCAGTATTTATCAGCTTCTCTCTTTTGACTTGCAGAGAGAAGAGCCCCATAAAGAACACCAGCCCACTGAAGTTGCTTAAGCAGGAGGTTCACAACACCCCTGGTCCCAGTTCCTGATCTACTATGGATCTTGAGCAACTGAGCCAAGCACACCTCAGCACTTGACTCTATCGATGCACGGTCCAAAGCTTCTCTGTGGAGGGGGAAGTAGGCACAGGGTGGTGCAACCAAGAGTACAACTTAAACTAGATGCAGCAGTAATACATTTTTGTCCAGTCATATACTCGCTTTTGTGATAAAAGAAGTATTTGTCTATAACTGCAAAGTAAAATATGACGTTCAGAAACAATAGGCACAGTCCTTTGAGGTCAGGGTTCTAGTGTTTCATAGGCAGATCTGGGAGTCCCACTCTCCTCAAGCTAGTGGTTACTCCCCATTCAATATAGGCGACATTCAGATTAAGCCCCAGTAGTAGTTTGAGTCTTAAAAGTCACACTCCAACTCTGCATCGAAGTCAAACGATTCCAGTGCTGCAGCTCTATATGGCAAGCAAGTTCCTCCCAGGCTGACTGGCCCGAAATCAGTCTTATCCTCACAGCAGAATCTTAGCAACCAAAGTCTCTGAGCGCACCCCTCCCGTGGACGCTGGAACTGCAGCAGCTTTCTTCGGTAAGTCTTTTACACTCGTCCCAGGCAGCCTGCAATCAGCTGTCCTCAAGTTCATCTCACAAGGTCCTGCAGCGGCAAAGGCCAGGGTATTCTTGTTGCTCCTCCAAGCTGGGTAAGTTATTTGGCTCTTCCCATGGGTAGTGAGTTTGGGGTGTATGAAGCTCCTGGCACTGGTCCTCCGTTGCCTACCAGGCCCGCTGTGGTCACCATGGCGGCCTCTCTCCTCTGATGACAATCTCAACCAGTTCAAACTTCTTGCTTGGTCAAGGTAGGCCCCTCTAGCATACTGTATCACTGTCTCTCCACTGCACACGGGCTCCAAACCGATCAGCACAACAGCTCTCTTCATGGCAGCCCCACCTGGCATATAAGGTCAGTGGCTTGTCACCACACACTGACTATGGCCCGCTTGGCAATGCTCTTCAGGGCAGCTCCACCAGACATACGGGTCGCCGACTTCACACAGCACATGGGCGTTTACCTTCTTTCTTGCTGAGATGTGTCCTGGCCCCTTCCTTGTAACTTATCTCTGAATCAAAGAGTGTATTGGAGAGTCAGGCTCTCCCTTCATCATGTGTGTCCCACTCAAGTTACAGGAATGCAGCAATAGATAAATCTTTCTAGGGCGATTCCTTTACCTCCTCATGTTTCTTCAGTCAACCCTGGGTCTCCCAAAATGGAACCAATAGTCTGCCTTGTATTTTCCCATTGGCAGGCACACATGCATCCAGAACCAGCAAATAACATACACGCACTGCACAGCGCTGCATTACCCTTGTTGCCGTAGGCATACTTACACCCAGCACATGTACACCACACATGCACTGCGCAGCCCTACACACCAAACCGATGTAGGTCAAAAGTGAGTTAAGCACGCAGCAGCAGAACTTTAAATGAGTGAATCTGTAGGCCTAACTCTAGTGACCCAGGTAAAAAGGACCTGTTCACTCCTACTGATCACTACACAGTATGCTGCCACCACTGCGGTCGTGCTGCTTAACTCATGGTAAATGCAGTAGCCTTTCACCACTATGTGAGTAGTTCATTTGGTCACCCCTTCCAGTCTAACAAGGCTACAATCCGTGAGACAAGCCTATGTCATGGCACACATGCATGATCCGTGTTTGCCTATTACAATCAAAAAGCATCATTGGGGATCCAGACATCAGTACAGTTGGGGCAGGGGTGCACATTCATCACCATGAGAAGGTCTTTTCTGTTCCAACAATGCTCACCCTGTAAGCACCACAGCATGCCTACTTCCTCTCATGTCTTTCTGTTATGGGAACTCCAACTTCCATGACACTGGCTCACCTTCCCTATTCCTCTGGCTTGCCCTCTTCTCCCGGCTTTCTCTTCTCCACGGCGCTCTGACTTGCCCTCACTCTTTCCCATAACACACTAATTTGTTCACACACTTTTTTATGGTGTGTACCAATTCTCATGCCACCATGACATAGCCTGGCCCACTTTCATGGCAGTCTGGCATGCAAGGTCCCCACATGGCAGTGGCACATACCTTTTTTTCAGTACCCTGATCTCCTCTCCCCAATGCCGGGAGTGTTGCACCCCTGTCCCACGGCACTCCATCATATCCACTTCACGTGGTCCTCCACATCATTTTATCTCACTTTGGTCTTGGCATTTGCTGCTGTTGAATGTGATCTCAGCACCAGGATACCCTTGCGGATGATAGTGTGCTTTACAAAGACTCATAACAAGACATCTGTATGATGTTGGCAACTGTGAATCTGATGGCATGAGAGTGATGGATAAAAGGATGCTGTGAGTACAAGTTTTCATAGTAATCAGTAGACTAAAGTCCCATTTTATGGTGACTAGTGGAGTGGCTTCTGTGTGTTTTTTCAATACATTTATATAGAGATGAAACACAGCCACAGTAACTAGTCCGGCTATGTATGCTGCTTGTTCGAGCACGTGGCGGTGCCAATTGGGACACGTTCCTGACATTCAATCCTTAAGCATGCAATGTCAGGAACGCTTCGAGGGCTGAGGGCTTTTGACCACTCAGAATGACTGCTACCTTAATGAGGTATGTGTGTATATGCTGTTTGTATAGGACAAATCTAGGAGATTATAGCGTGTGCTGTACGGGGTGAAAAACAAATATACATTCAATATGTGGTTTACTGGGTACTTGGTTATAGATGGAGAAGGCCTGTTGCTTTTTTCTTTTACTTTTTGCACTTTATCTCCAGTCTGATGGTGTCCTTGCACAAGTGCATAGAGATAAGTTGTGGTGCGAGTTTGATGGCTCTGAAGATGCAGCTGGTTTTACAAATGAAGCTTGCCAACAAGATGAGCAAGTGGAGTTCCATCAAGGTGGTGATAATCTGGTACACCTCTCCACTGTTTGTAGCAGCTTGGAGGGGGAGATTTTCAATTTTAGCAGGAGGCACCCATTTTTTCCCCTCAATTACAATTTAATTTACCTGTCAGCCATGTGTTTAAATCCACATATCGAAAACACACTGGTTAAAAACTGATTCAGGTGTGTCCTATTTTTCAAAAGGTAGTGGTAATTTTATTCATGGGCTCTTTCGTGCTTCACTCTTCTCCCACCTATGAAACTATGCATGCAAGAGAAATAGCACGAGTTACACATCTCTTGACCAAAGTGCTGATCAGCAGGTAATGAATCACGGGAAGGCTCTCTGAGCTTTGTTTTCATTTGAAGATTGGTAAATTGGGTACTAGAAGTTAGGAAATTGTAATATTCTATTCAAAGTGCAGCAAGGGCTTTATAAGGGGAAAGTTATGATTATATGCTCCTATTCTTACCTGACACCGTAGATCTCAGTCTATTGTGCCCAAATGCAAGGTGAGTGAGATATATACCTGTGGCCATTGTTTTCAGACATGCAGTGCTTCGCGTATGTCCTTAAGGGGGCCACTGTGTAGGCTTGGAGGCCCTGGCGCAGAGCCACCATCAAGATGTGAGATTGTGGGGGTAATGGTTTCAGTTTCTGCAGTACAGAGAGCTGGTCCCGGACTGTTGCTTTTCCAGAGGGATTGTTTAATTTTCATGCTGCTAATAAGATATGGGTGTGAGGTTAATACTAGGAGTGATTGAGACCCTCTAAGGCAGCTACCCCTTCCACAGACCTTAGTATTATTTAATATGTACACTTTTTTAGTAAACACTACTGTTTAGATGAAGACTCAAGAGCAGATTCCTTGCAAGGCCATTCAACTCTTCGAAATCTGTTTAATTAGTGCAATTCAGTATTGCCTCACACCTGGTTTATTCTGCATCAAGATCAATATTGAATTTCATATTGCATTGTAATGGCAGCCACAATCTAGGGATAATCTATTCTGTGTTTGTGACTATTAGTGAGGATCCTACAATGCAGAATGAAAAGTTACTTACATGTATTCCTAGTTCTGCATCGTAGGTATCCTCACTGAAATCCGAAACAACCATCCCTCCTCCCCGGTTGTCCATACATTTGCTATATATGCTTTCCTTCTTCTACAAATTGTATTGCCATTCAAAAACGAGGTAACTCTACAATTTGAGAACCGAGGTATTACCTCCTAATAAAAATGAATTTTCTCAAGATTTGAAGATAAATTCTTCCGGGATCCCAGCAGATGCATGGGAATATTCTGTGTATATGACTTCAGTGGTGGTACCTCCGATGCAGAACTAGGAATTCAAGTAAGTACATTTCCCTTAACTCCAAATGTTGAGGTGTGCAAATAACTACTGTTCCTAAATTCTAGCACATAATTCAGAAATACATAAGTTTCCTGCATAACCATTTTTCATTGATTATATTTTACCACAATGAACAAACAAAAAGAACAAGTACTATAAGCTACTGCTCAGTTGTTGGCTCTGGCTATCACTTTATTTGGAGAATCTTCAAACCAGATACATCCCTATGATTAGAAAGGTCTACCGCACTTAACAGTATATTGCTTTTGTAAATTGCCCATCGTCACAAAAACTGATGTAAACTTTGTCACCAATGGTTGTTTTTATTGCTTTTTTAATTATTTTTTATTTCAACAATTAGTTTTTTTTAACTTTGAGGGAACTATACAGATGATCCTTGCTAAATTTGGAATTGTATCTACATTGCAGAAATGTATATCTTCCTGGGATTATCCTTGGGTTTCACACCTGTTTTCACGCACACTATAAATAAGTGGAAACCACAAAAATGTTAGAAAGATGAAAACACTGTGTTCAAAATGTTATTTTGTACAGCTCTGCTTGCCCATGCAATCTGGGAAGATAGGGGTCGTAGCACAGCAAACATTTCATCGACGCCATCTTTTTTTTAATATATTTCTTTTTATTAAAACAAGGCATCAATAAACACAGCGGTGCATAGTACAGAAGAGGGTCAATCAGCATCAACATTCAGTACAAAAATCTTGGTTAGGGAGGGGGAAGAGGGAGGGAGCCATACATCGATATCATAAATGCTTATACAATCGGGTCATGGGGAAGTCAGGACATCAAAGACTACATTTGCAGGTGGTACACAAATATTCCCTCTGTATTCATTCCAAGGGCCCCAAATATTGTTCCATTGACGCCATCTTTAAATAAAAAAATACACTTTCTTGCACTGCACCTTATTTCGTCCCTCCCCCATAAATAAATTTAGATAGGTTTTGAGTATTTTTCGGTTCTGTCCAAAGGAATCTACAGACCCTAGGTGCCATAAGACTCCCCAGGATGTTGCCAAATAACGGGAGGCACATTTGGTATAGATGCCTTCAGTGGAAAACATGTATAAAGGTTTCAGCGCAGAGTAACCCAAAATTCCAAACAAGGGCTTAGCACCGGGGGGAGTAAGGCTTAGTAGCCAAGTGGCTATCTCCTTTAGTTTTCAAATTCTCAATGAGCCTCTGCTTTAAAGTGCTTACATCACTTAAGTCCTGCTCCGTGAGGATGGTTTGTGGATATGTAGCTCTGAGTTTGTACTCTTGCACAATCTCCCAAACCTGATGTGTAATGCCATTTGAATGCCATTTACTCTCTGTGCTCTTTTGCAAAATAATTGCTACCACCACCTTCGCTTGCTGAAATGAGAGAGATCATTCCAAGCAGTGCCTGTAATCCAATAATTCAGTATGTTTTTCCACATTTACCTGCACCAGTCTTTCACTGATGCCACTTTTCATAACTTATGTTAACACCTTGAAGTTTGGCCCGGTGCAGCGATTGGGTTACCATTGCTTGGTCATAAAACAAGCTTTTTTCAAAGCAATTAGGTCTGGTGTTGGATCGCAGCCTTTTGAATTTGTCAGTGCTTGTTTTGTATTTTATTTTGTGTAAATATTTTTTGTGACGGAACTGCTGGGCCTTCACCAATATAAAAACTAAAAATGTGTTTTGGTCTCAGAAAGCATACATTGCCATAGTAGTGCCTGACAATAAAGGAAACTACATTGTGTGCAGATGTGCTCCTTCTGAAAGAGCAGAATGCCATCACCCTTAGTGACGTTAGCCAGTGGCTGAATCAGACTGCCCCATTGTCCCATGTAGTGGGCAGAAGTAAAATGTAAATGACACAACAAGAGACAAGTGGATGAGGAGGGTTTACTGAATGCCACTACACGTAAGGTTTGGGACGCACTTCACGTGACAATGAGCGTTTGCAGGGGTGTTTTTAGTCAAATGCCATTTTCTTTCTGGTGTCGAGACAAAGCAACACTGTGTTTAGAATATATACAAACTACATGTAATTTGTGCGTTTTTTGCATCTGTAACTTTGACACTAAGGGTGTAAATGGCTTTCATGATCAAATAGTGGTCATTTATTGTTTGGAAACAAAAATATAAATAGTTTTTTTTATTTTACTTAGAGCCCTGAGCGCTACCTGCAGCTTGGTGCAAAAGTTCCTAAGGGATCCCTCCTCCTTGGGCCACCAGGCTGTGGAAAGACCTTGTTGGCGAAAGCAGTGGCAACTGAAGCACAAGTTCCATTCCTGGCTATGGCTGGATCCGAGTTTGTGGAAGTGATTGGAGGTAGGGTATGGTTGGTGAGCTTCAGTCTTAAAACCTTCATCCGCTCAAATATTTCTTTCCTTCTGTGTTTCTTTGATCTTGGCTTAAAACATAAGGTGCACAGCACTGGCAAATAAACCATTGTGCACACCTTCTCTTTGGGTGTAAAAATGTTTTTTTGTTTGTTGAACATTACCAGGTGACTAAAACTAAATGGGTCAAAGACTCAGCTTGGCTTACACTATTATCTACCTTAATAACATTCTCTCGAGCTGGTTAAGCCAGTTATATCTCACACTTATTTAAAATTGATTCAGATCATTATCACATCTCATGCCTGTATGAATCTCTATATAATGCTTCATTACAACCTAAACTTCATTCACCGGATTTTGGAGGTTACAGAGGCATAATGCTGAAAATTAATATTATCCTTTTCCTTTCCACTGTCACTAAAGTGTACATGCAGGTGCATCCTGTTGTATCCTTCCACTTCTTCTTTCGTTTGCTCTCACCCTGCACCCTCCTTACAGTCCTACATAGTTACCAATCAGTTTACAGACTCTTAAGGGGATTACCTTGTTACCTCAGTGCTACATAATGGGTGAGAACCTCGCATTTCACCTGAAATATTATTTGTTCCTTGTTCTACCTGCCACCTGCAGCACTCTCACTGAGGGTGCTAGGTTGGTTTACTGTAAATACATTTGAAGTTTAATGGAACTAGGGACCTTTCTCAAGATAGCTTGAGAGAGACCCCAGTAAACATGCTCTTCATCTCATCAACATAATAGTGATAACACCACAGGATCTGAACTGCAGCACTCACATAAAACATTTGTCATGCAGAGACAAATGCACAAAAAATACAGGACAAGCGAAATGCAAATCCTTTCTGATAGATACATCTGCCGTGTGGATTCCTCACCTTGTGAATATCCCCCTGCGTCAGCAACATTCGGAAATTCTTTTAGTAGCTTCACGCCGATGTGGACTCGGACGTCATAGAGGAACGGCATCGCTCGCGACTCCGCTGACGTCACCAACGCCTATAATAGGCCCACGCCGGCGTGATGACATCAGTTCCCTTTTTTCCACGTCGTCGACGCTAACGGTTTTCTAGGGATCGTCCGTAGCTTTCACTGTAACTTTGTTACTTTGCATTGTTAGTATTCCTTTATCTCCTCTTTCATAATGTCTTCGAAGAAGACAGGTTTTAAGGTCTGTGGGGAATGCGGCAAGACTGTCCATTACGTATCCACATGAATGCTGTTTGTGGTGTCTTGGCTCCGACCACGACGTCGAAGACTGCCGATCCTGCAAGAAGATGACTCCTAAGGCCCTCCGGGAGAGAGAAGCTAAGCTTATTGTTGCAAAGCTTAAAGGAAGTAAGGAGAAGAAGAAGTCGAGATCACGGAATCGACGCTCGAGGTCAAGATCTCACTCGAGGTCGCGTTCGGATTCGTCCTCAGCCCATGCTTCGAGGTCTTCAAAAAAGAAGCATAGGAAAAGATCTCATGAATCCCGACATCGTTCAAAGAAGGACTCGGGTTCTAAGCCGAAGTCGCAGGTGAAGCTGGTAGAGAAAGAAGTAGTATCTTCGGCTTCGGAAGAACATGACGCCGGAGGTGCGGTGTCTCATACGCATTCGCCTGGTTCACCGAGGCAGACAGCGAACCCATCTCCGGATCCATTCCATTCTCCGGATCGGGAGAATGAAGGTGAGGAGGGGATGGTTGGAGAAGGAGAGGCTCCGTTGCCCGAAGGTCTATCGACTCCGGTGCATCAGCCTGAAGAGGAGGTCGACGTTGTATCGACTCCACGCCCTCAAGAGCCGCCTGGGGGTTCGTACCCAGCCTTCCCGGCTCCAGGTCAATATCCGACGCATTTTCTGAATGCAATGTATGGCATCTACTCCAGGGCTATGTACCCCTCTGGGATTCCTGTTGGTCCCATGGGTCCGATGGCATTTGGTCTGGGTGTCCCCCAAACCTATGCCCCTGCGCCCTCTATGCCTTTTATGCCGGCTCCGACGCCGCATTGGCATCTTCCGACACCGGCGAGGCCTTCGACTCCGAAGCCATCGACGCCGAAGTCGACAACACCGAATCCTTCGACGCCGGTTCCATCATCTCTGATGCCGAATCCTGAACGACGTCGTGGAAGTCTTCCTCGGCCGGCGTCGGGCTCGGCGCCGGCTCCGGCTTCGACGGAGTCGACAGTGGATCCGACGGCTTCGAAAGTGTAGCATAGGTCGAGGCGTGAAGCTCAGAGGCTGATGGAAGAAGAGAGCTATCGTGAGGAGTATTTGGAGGAGGGTGAGCTACAGGATCCTGAGAACCCTTATGAGGATCTTTCGGTGGCCAGTGGTCTTGAACTGTCCCCTGAGTGGGATTTGGTTTCAGTGACAGACGAACCCTCTAAAGATGTGGCTCCTTACCACGTTGTAATTAAAAAAGCAGCAAATTTGTTGAACATCGCTTTACCTACTGCTGAGTTCAAATCTAATCTACTCACAGAGGTTCTTCACTCTCCCTCATCGGTGACTGAGCCATTGCTGCCCTTTAATGATGCCCTTAGAGATCCTATTTTAGAGGTTTGGAAGAAACCATTGTCAACTCCAGCTGTGTCTAAGGCTGTTGCCAGAAGGTACAGGACTGCTCCAGATGATCCTGAATTTTTATCCACTCACCCTCTACCTGAGAGTTTGGTGGTACAAGCTGCCTGTTCCAAACGATCAACAGGAGCTTTTCCTCAAGTTCCGGCTGAAAAGGAATCGAGAAAGCAGGATCAGGCTGCTAAAAAGGTTTTCTCTTCTGCCAGCATGGCATTAAAGTCCACAAACGCGACCTGTCTGATGGGTCGTTACATTCACGCACTAATGGACACTGTAAAGCAGTTAGTGCCAAAGATACCGGAAAATGATAGAAAGGACTTCCAGGAGGTTATCTCGGACACTCAGGCTGCAGCAAGGCAGGTGAAACAGAGTGGTTTAGACACTGCAGATTCTGTGGCGAGGATCATGGGCTCTTCGGTTGCTACGAGGAGAGCTGCATGGCTGAAATCGTCTGAATTTTCAACTGATGTCCAGTCTGCATTGATGGATATACCATTCAACGGATCTGGTTTGTTTGGGAAGAAGGTAGATGCTGCTTTAGACCGTTTTAAAGACAGAAGGGCGACTGCTAAGTCGTTGGGCCTTCAGACCAGGGGTACTTTTGGAAGGCGTACTAGAGGATTTAGTAGATCTTCATTTCGATCCTACAAATCTACGCAACAACAACCACAACAGCAGCAGCAGAACACGCTGTACAGATCTTATAGGGGCAAGCAGAGAGGCCGTACTCGAGGCCGTCAAATCTCCTCATCTTCCTCCTCTTCCCCGTCCCAGCCCCCTGCCAACGCAGCAAAGCAGCCCTAGATCCGCCATTCCGGATCATGTGGGCCCAGTGGGGGGCCGGCTTACCCATTTCCTACAAAATTGGGAATTGATAACATCGGATCTTTGGGTTCTCAATCTTGTAGGAAATGGGTATGCTCTTCCCTTTCGGGAGTTTCCCCCAAATTACCCTCCTTGCCAGGGTTATTGTTCGGAGGACCACCTGCTTCTCCTGCAGGAAGAAGTCCTGGCACTGTTTCGAAAAGGTGCGAGAGAGGTGGTTCCAGAGCAGGAAAGGGGTCGGGTGCTACTCCCGGTATTTCCTGATCCCCCAAAAAGAATGGCAGGCTTCGGCCAATTCTGGATCTCAGGATTTTGAACCTTTACCTGAAACAGGAAACGTTCAAGATGCTCACTCTTGCACAGGTACTTCAAGCGCTGCTAGAAGAAGACTGGATGGTGTCGATCGACTTGCAGGATGCGTATTTTCATATTCCCATCTTGAAGTCGCACAGAAAGTATCTCCGTTTTACGGTTGGGTCGCAACACTACCAGTTTGCGGTCCTTCCGTTTGGGCTTACTACTGCGCCTCGAGTCTTCACCAAGGTGATGGCAGTGGTGGCAGCACATCTCAGGAGGTCGGGGATGCCTGTGTTCCCGTATCTGGACGACTGGCTGATCAAAGCGGATTCGTCGGAGAAGGTGCTCCATCATCTGTAAGAGACGACTCAGTTGTTGCACAAGTTGGGTTTTTCGATAAATGTACCCAAGTCTCACCTGGTGCTCTCCCAGCGCAACCTGTTCATAGGAGCGGTACTGGACACTACTGTTTGTCGTGCATTCCCTCCATCTCAAAGGATTCGCGACATTCAGGAAATGATTCCTTTGTTCTACAATGGAGCGGTCGTTCCAGTCCTGAAGGTTCTTCGCCTGCTCGGTCTGATGGCTTCTTGCATTCTATTGGTCAACCATGCACGCTGGCACATGAGGGCACTCCAGTGGTGCCTCCGCAGGCAGTGGTATCAACACAACGGAGATCTCGGGGAGTCAGTGAGGATCTCCAGAGAAACTGCAGCGCATCTGTCTTGGTGGAGCGTGGAAGACAATCTGTCGCAAGGAAAGCCTTTTCAACTTCCTCCATCGGTGGCCACGGTAATAACGGATGCATCCACTCTCGGGTGGGGTGCTCATCTGGGGGACCTGGAGGTCAAGGGTCTTTGGTCTCCAGAGGAAAGGTTGCTTCACATCAACCTTCTGGAATTGCGGGCGATACGTTTGGCACTCAAGGCCTTCCTCCCTTCTCTTCGCGGTGTGTCAGTGCAAGTCCTGACGGACAACACGGCCGCGATGTGGTACATCAACAAGCAGGGAGGAGTGGGGTCGCAGTGTCTCTGCAGAGAGGCTCTGCGTCTCTGGTCCTGGGTTCAGGACCATCAGATTTGTCTGATGGCAAATCATCTGGCCGGAGTTCAGAACGTTCGTGCAGACAGTCTCAGTCGGCAGTTCTCTGCCGACCACGAGTGGAGGCTTCATCCGGAGGTAGTGTGTCACGTCTTTCGGACGTGGGGGACTCCTCAGGTGGACCTTTTTGCCACTCAAGAGAATGCTCACTGCCCGTTATTCTGCAGTCTCCAGTATCCGATGCAAGGAGCCTTGGGGGACGCGTTTCAGTTGAGTTGGAGCTCGCAACTCCTTTACGCGTTTCCTCCCATACCTTTGATTCCTCGGGTTCTGAGGAAAATTCGCCAAGACCGGGCCCAAGTCATATTGGTCGCCCCGGATTGGCCAAGAAGGGTGTGGTACTCAGACCTTCTCCACCTCTCCTCTCACCCGCCGCTCCGTCTCCCTCACAGGGCAGATCTCCTCTCCCAGATGGAGGGGCAGGTTCTACACCCCCACCTCCAGACCTTACACCTTCATGCCTGGAGATTGAACGGGGCAACCTGAGTTCTTTTTCTCTCCCACCTGACGTGGTGGATGTCATCTTGTCAGCCAGGCGTGACTCCACTAAGTCCATCTATTCTTATAGGTGGTCAAAATTTGTCGCTTGGTGTGGGTAGAAATCTATAGACCCTTTGAGAGCCCATTTGTCTGATGTTCTCCAGTTTGCCCTTTCTCTGGCACAACGGGGGCTTGCTGTTGCCACAGTGAAGGGCTATCTTTCAGCGCTGTCGGCATTTCTCTGCTTGCCTGACCAGCCATCTCTTTTTAAATCTCCTGTGGTTTTAAGGTTTTTGAAGGGCCTCACGAATAAGTTCCCTCCTACTCCTTTTATTGTGCCTCAGTGGGACTTAAATCTTGTTTTGACCTTTCTGATGGGTGCTCCCTTTGAGCCTCTTCACAAATGTCCCATGAGGCTTTTGACTCTTAAGACTGTTTTCCTCGTTGCAATAACCTCGGCAAGGAGGGTAAGTGAGCTTCAAGCTCTTAGTTCCAAGCCCCCTTTCTTGTCCATTCATGCTGATCGAATGGTTCTTAGGACCAGGGCTGCTTTTCTGCCTAAGGTGGTGACTCCTTTCCACCTTGGTCAATCTGTTACCCTCCCTACCTGTTATCCTCCCCCACACCCTTCCAAGGAGGAGGAGAGATTACACCGTCTGGACCCCAAGAGGGCGGTGTCTTTTTATCTGGACAGATCTAGAGACTGTTGATTGGATGACCAGCTCTTCATTGGTTTTGCTGGCTGCAAGAGAGGAAGAGCGGTCCATAAAAGAACTTTATCAAGATGGGTCGTCCTCTGTATAAAGATCTGCTACTCTTTGGCCGGTAAGGAACCTCCAGAGGGTATAAGGGCTCATTCTACAAGAGCTAAGTCGTCAACCTCTGCATTGGCTAGAGGTGTTCCTGTAGAGGATATTTGTAGGGCGGCAACTTGGTCTTCCCTCCACACTTTCGCGAAGCATTACTGCTTGGATTCCGAGGTGAGGAGGGACGGTCACTTTGCACGCTCTGTTCTCCAGGATTTCCTGGTCTAGAAGAGTGGACACCCTCCTCCGGGAGTGGGGACTGCTGTGGGACTCTATTCACAAGGTGAGGAATCCACACGGCAGATGTATCTATCAGAAGAACAAGTTACTTACCTTCGGTAACGCTTTTTCTGGTAGATACAATATCTGCCTGTGGATTCCTCACTGACCCACCCGCCTCCCCGTTGTCCACTCTTCTATGCCAGAGTTTCTGTAATGTATTTATTTTATTGTCAAGGAGTTGTTTATTTCAAATGTTTTATTGCATTTGCTTCACACTGTGTGTGTTACCTTGATATTTGTACTGCGTATACTGTGTATATGTCTACTGTCATTGGTCCGTCCGTGTGCCTCGAAGGCACAGAAAAAAGGGCGGAACTGATGTCATCACGCCGGCGTGGGCCTATTATAGGCGTCAGTGACGTCAGCGGAGTCGCAAGCGATGCCGTGCCTCTATGACGTCCGAGTCCACGTCGGCGTGAAGCTACGAAAAGAATTTCCGAATGTTGCTGACGCAGGGGGATATTCACAAGGTGAGGAATCCACAGGCAGATATTGTATCTACCAGAAAAAGCGTTACCGAAGGTAAGTAACTTGTTCGTTTGGCAAAAAATCAAGCACTGCGTAAATACTGCAGAAACTAAATAACATCAAAACACTCATTACCAATATTATCCTTTCTGTGCCAAGATATGATCCTGCAAGGAGTACATTGTTTCAATCAAAGAGGTTAGGTAAACACCAAATATATCGGCTGTACGGAACTTCATTTCTTTGCAGACGGGCTCTCGGACCATTACAGTAGGCATTAGTTGGCAGAACATCTGTAATGATTCAGCGCTTAGCACTAAGCATTAGAACAAACATTTATCTGGCGATTTCCTTCTAGTAACGTAACGTTACTTTTGCCTCTACCAATGTCTGCAACCATATGGCGATGTAATTTGTGATATGGGGATTTGAGTGCATAAGTGATAACTATGGCAGTGTCTTTTGATTTAATACTAGGTCATTGGGGTTACCTGTTCACCACCTATCCTCCCAGATTTATTCCTTGTTACCAATGGTTATTTGATAGTGGTGTTATTTTAGGGCTATCTGTAGCTTGTGCCTCTGTGTTAGAGTTAGTTTACCTTATCCTATTCTTTTGTGATTGGTGGTTATCTGTATCTTTTTTTACTTAATTTGAGGTAAATTATATTAATTTCCCCTATCGTTATGTTTTGTGACTAAGTAATGGCAGCAACGTTCCATCACGTTCTTACAATTTGGAATGCCTTGGTTTAAGACTCCATTTCCCAATCACCCTATTGAAGTATTCCATGATGGTAAGCCAATTGTAAAGTTCCTATTCCTCTTGTGTCAGGTCTTGGAGCAGCTCGTGTACGAAGCCTTTTCAAGGAAGCCAGAGCCCGGGCTCCGTGCATAGTTTACATTGATGAAATTGATGCTGTGGGGAAGAAACGCTCCACCAATGTATCTGGCTTTTCCAACACAGAGGAAGAGCAGACCCTAAACCAACTCCTGGTGGAAATGGATGGTAAGTTTATGCCAAACCTCTTCATCTCTCATCTCTAGTACTGAGCAGGTAGATACATCAAAGCACGTGTTAAATGTGTGAGTGAATGGATGGGTGATGGATAAAGCCGACCAAGATGAAGAGAGTGTTGCTGGACATGAAGATCAAGATGAATGGTGGGCAGTGGAGAGGTAGTTGGTATTAGCATGAGCAGGAAGCGGTAGAGTAGATACCGGATGACTGATAATACCTCTGCCTCCTGATAATCCTGGGCTAATCACCTTAGACACGGACAGTCAGCCCTCATTTACACCCTGAATTCCCAAATGAGATTTACTGACAACTTTCTTTGAGGTTCTTCCTTCTATCCAACAAACACCAGTTTGTTCACATGGGCACCTTCAGATCACTGTAGATCACTTGCGGAGGTCCCCATGGTTCTATCATTCCCTTTTACCTTCAGCCTTTTACCAGAGGCCATTGGGTCTCTACTCACTGATAACACTATTAAAATTCACCAGTATACCAATGACATGCCAATCTACTTAAACATCTCTACTGCTTCCGACATCCTGTGAGTCAACCTGTCTGCACCTCATGCACACCTGACTGTTCAACATGTGTCTAAAACGCGACCCCACCAAAATAGAATTCCTTCTACTCTCCAGAAACTAGCAACAACTAGACTAAAGTTGGATCAAATCATGAACCCAGACCGATTCTAACTCCATCTTTCACCCATTTTCAAGTTAGATATTAACCTTATGCTCAAGGAAGACATAGCCCTTCATCCCAGAAAAAGAATAGTGAAAACCTCTTCATTCCTTCATTGCGCACACCACCTAGAACAGCATCCCTGTATCCATCAGTGTTCCAATCCTGCTCCAGTTTAGGCTAGAGCTTAAGGCACACCTCTTTAAAGAATGCTACGTCATGACCAAGTAATAATCCATTTTTGCTTTCACGATCCAACTACCTCTCTATTCACTGGTTTACTGTGTATTTAAATGTGCAATGCTTCTCTGCTGCTTGGGCTATCCAAGTACCACATACATGCATTCATGCGGAAAAAGACAAACAAAGCAGGGCTAGCTCTTCATCTTGAGAAAGATTTGTCATGGAAGGTGGTTAGCAGCACTATGCTAGGTGAAGTGAGTCTCAGCTGTACATATCTTGGTATGAGTGTAAGTAGTTTGGACTGTTGTTTCTACATGACAGAGGTGTGGGTATGGAAACATCTCAGAACTTTGTAAGTGGCCACAGAAGAATACAAATCTTGTGGTACTGTCAGTGCATTATTATGTGGGTGCAAAGAGCCATGTTTGTGTTATTTGTGGCAGTATGATATGGTGGGAGAGCAACTAAATGAATTTGGCAATTAAGAAGTTAGTTACTTAATAATTTCCATCATGGTTATGTTCATTTCTGCATCGTAATGTCTTCACTGATAGTCACAATTGTTTGAAAAATTCCCTGCTGCTTGGGCGGACCTTGGAACACCTTTTTGTTTCTTTTTTGTTCCATGAAAACAGCATCATAGAATGTCCATGATTTTATCTACATATCTGTGGTATGGAAACTGAACATAGGCCTTCTATTTTCATGAATGTTGAAAATAACTCTTAAGATTATCCTCATAGATCTGCATTGCATTATTCAAATGCATAAAGTGACTCACACAATGTGTGTGGTTTGCCTGTCTGTGAATGTGACATCTCAAAGAGGATGTAAAAAAGAACCTTAAAGGACAGAGAGAGCATCAGATTAAGAGGAATGCTGGAAGACACAATTGCAGAAGACGAGGAAAAAGAAGAGCCGATGAATGTCAGTCTCTCAATCTGCCTCGTCTCCTTACCATCTTCTGGTAAAGACCTCCGCAGAGGGAGATCTAGTGCGAAAAAATCAAGTGCAAGGGAGAAAGGAGTGTTCTTCCAAAAGAAAACTTCAAAACAGATCATAGAAGATGGATGCTTTTCTGCCCTATCTGGAATAAAAAAAAAATCATGATTCAATCAGACAACACCATTGCCATGCATCATATCAACAAGCAGGGGGGAATGAGATTAAGACAATTGTCTCTTAGGTTCAAATGTTGTGGCATTAGGCCTTGGCCAGAGGAATCTCTTTAACAGCAGTCCCAGGAAATAAGAACCAAGAAGCCGATTTTCTCAGTCGACATCACAAGAAAAATGACAAGAAAAATGGCTCGATCCACGTCCGCTTTTATGGGTTTTCAAAAAAGGTTAGGGGCTAGGCCCATGGAGGCTCTTTGAAAAGTTTACAATACCAAATGCATTCCTATTGCCACCTATGGTTCACCTTTGTGGGGATATGTGCCCCAAGACAAGATTCAAAGAGTGGAAAATGGGTTTTTGAGATCCCTTTTGTCTGTCCCTAAGTCCTCTCATACCTTTTCGATTCATTCGGAGGTGGGCCTGGACTATGTGGCAGATAGGTTGAATTTGGCCCCATTAACATTCTGGGCAAAAACATGGCTTAACCACGAATTAACCCTGAACCATGCCATCCTGACTGATGTAATGGTGCTGGATTACGTCAAAAACATACCTTGGCTGGATTATTTGAGAAATGCTTTTATGCTGTTGGGTCGCCCAGATCTCTTTCTGTCACCATCTAGTATTAGGAGGGAGGATGTTAGCTGGATCAAGATTCATTTCTTAGATAGGGCGAGAGCGGCTCGTGAGGAGCAGGAATTGGTGAAACCAACAGTTAGATTGCACTTTATGTTAACAACTTCCCCCCTCACTCGAGCCATACCTCAGTATTGTAACCAAACCCTTTCATAGATTTTTATTGTCCAAATTTAGATTCAATTTGGTCCATTTTAGCTTGGGTAGCTACCAATCATGGGCCAAACCAGAATATGGCCCACCTTGTAGATGCAACAACTTTTCTCAACAAGATACAATGCATTTTATCATGTTTTGCGGGTTTTACACGGACATAAGACATAAGAAAAAAATATTTGTTACCAATTCTGAGAGAGGCCGGCTTTTATCAAGTCAGGCCCGCACTTACCTATCTCCAGTTGTTGAGTAACACCCGCATCATCTATTGCGTGGCCAGTTTTTTAGTGGCGGCATGTAGAATTAAGACAAAAACTGTCATTAAATGCTTTATCTTAATCAATTGCATTTTTACGCTACCTTATCCCTGACTAATTGTATGGCATTCATCTACAAGGGTTTTGCACTATTTTGTAAATATATAAATTGTTTGTTTTTACGCATGTATGTAATTTTTATGCCTTTTATGATTTTAACAAATCGAATAAAGTGTATTTGACTGACTGACAAATGGGTCCTGAACAACAAAGTTGTACGAACATTTTTTAAGAATGAAGATTCCTAACATTAGATTTATTGCCCATGATAAGAAATAATGAGACTTCGCGTCCAGGACACCAGAGCGAACTCTGTTGGCAATGCCCTTTTTATCAACTGGTCAACACCATTTGTCAACACTTTATAGTCATGGTCAAACTAGGTAATTCCAAGATTAAAATGATACTAATATCTTCAGACAGGCAGTGGGGATACCTGGACCTACAAGATCTGTCACTTGTACACCCCAGGAGACCAGATCTGCTGACCAAACTTCAAGGCCAGGTCCTACAAGCAAGTCTGTAGTCCTTGAATTTGGCTGCATGGCCCCTGTAGTCAGTCAGTATGAACATCTGAATCTTCCTCAGGAATGGAAAGACATTCTTTTAAAAAATTAAAACGCTCATTGACAAGATCATGCTATGCACTAAAATGGAAATGATTCTGCATATGGTGGCACACCACAGTAATGCTACTATTTTATCCCAAGAAGAGGATCTAGCCGAATTAAGTTACAAAATTCTTCTACAAAAGTTCCCGACTGCTATAAGGGCATATAGAAAGTCCGCACAGCAAGTTTGATTTTTTAAGATTCCAGTCATCAAAGATTTTGTAGAAGAACTAAAAAGGGTTTTTCCACCAGTGAAAAAAACATCTCTTCTATTGGAGTTCAAATTGGTGCTTTCATGATTGATGAGCTTATTTTGAGCCTATTCATTGAGCAACATGGCAGCATCTCTCAAAACTGCCTTTTTGATTGCGGTCACCTCAGCCAAAATTGTCATCGAGTTACAAGCGTTATCCAAAGTAAAACCGTTTATGATTTGTCATGCCAGTAGGGTTGTTTTAGTGACTCATCCTTCATTCTTAGCCAAAGTTGTGTCCAATTTCAATCAGAGTCTTACCTTGCCACCTTTCTTCCTAACCTATCAACATACGTACAGAGGGCTTTCCACCCGTTAGATATTAAGAGGCTCCTGTGGGTTTATCTAGACAAACTTAAAGTGATTAGGAAAACAAAACAGTTGTTTGTAAATTGTGTTCCCATTACCCATCCTACTATCAAATTCACCAGCAGCAATGCAAAACAGAAGCGTCATCTACCTTTTCTGGATGTGCCACTCACCATTTAGGAGCAAAAAAATTATAACTGATCTGTACTACAAGCCTACAGATGCTCATTTGTATCTAAACTGGATTTCATGTCACCCACACCACACTAAACTAAGCATCATCTACAGACAAGCACTCGGAATAAGACGCATCTGCAGCAGTGAGGACACTTGTAAAGAACATTTGCAGCAACTTGCTAGATTATTTCAAATGTGAGGTTATCATGTGCATATCATACAGTAACAGACTGACAAGTCTTTGCAGTTCCCCAGGGAAGCACTTTTTTGGAATACCAACACAGTTGAAACAAAAGTGACTGAATCCAATTTGTGGTTGACTATAGGGGTGGGTGGCAAACTCTGCTCCGCCGCAGGAGTTCTCTGAGTTTTTGCCGCTCTGCTTGGAGCGTGGAGTGTGGTAAAAAAACTTTGCCTACTACTGGTGTAGCTGAGTTTACCAGTGCTTAAGCATTAGGCACATTGGCCACCACAAAAGATGCTCTTAATGCTAAAAGCTACGATTCCCAGCGTGCCGCGCTTGAGAATCTGGTGTCGGTACTTTCGGCATACCGTTTCTGGTCACCTGGCTGTGCGGAGGCTGGTGCTGACTGCTGAGCTGACTCTCTTGAATGGAAGATGGTGGCCACTCCAAAAGTGGAGCTTCATCAGGCGCATACCCTGTGTACAGTCAGCACGGACTGGGACGCAAGCATCGACATCCTGCATTCTAGGTGGAACTGATGTCAGCATGCCGACGAGGACTTCTGATGGCGTCGCGCAAAGTCTCGAGCAGAGCCGTTCCATTGTGACCTCCTCATTTACGTGGGAAAGCTATGGAGAAAAGTTTCTGTGGAATGTTGTGCAAGGGGTAACTCAAAAGGTGAGGAATCCACATGCAGATACTGTGTTCATCCAGAAAAAGCGTTACAGAGAGTAAGTAACTTGTTCTTTTGGCGGTTGATATTAGTACTGCAGATTGTCGCAGGAGTCGCCTTCTGAAGGATACTAAATGGTGGATGCATGCTCACAAGGCCTAAAATTAACTGCGCAGAAACCATAACTTCAAGGCTATCTTTGTTAAAATTGGTAGAAGCAAGGTTCTTTTAAAATAAGCAACATCAGCTTTAAGCTGCATCTATGGTTTGAGAGAACATTTTTTTTTTTACAAAAATGTAAACTAAAGAGTGAGACAGTGAATGAAAACAACTGAAAATACCTTACCAGCGGTGCTAAATTTATCGAGGTGCTGTGCATCCACACGAGTAGAAGTTCAGGAGGGGTCTACATGTGTTTGTTGCACCATCATTGTGCTCATACCGAAGAATGCTTGAAATTTTTTTTTTCTTCTGGATTTTCACATAGTTACTGGCACCGTAAATGAACAGGTCGATACACAATACACAGTAGAAGCGCAATGTTTTTTTTCCAGAGATGGCATAGTAAAGGGTTTTACTTCAAAGCTTTCCACAAGGCTGATATTGTTGGTTTTGTAAAGACTGGGCGGCACTCTGCCGCAGGTAGAACTATGCGGAATCTCGCACAGTTTCTAGATAACTCCGCGAATATCTGCATAGTAGAACTCCGTGAGTTCCGCCCACCCCTAGTTGATTATCATTTAGGAGCTCCCAACTACAGAAACATACTGCGAAAAAACTTTTCCCTTATCTACTTGTGAAAAATTGCAAAAGTTTTTTCAAAAACCGCCAGTCATTTCTCACTGCTGAGCTCCCAATTTACAATCCCTTATTCAGAGAGCTGAACTAACGCAAGCTGTAACAAATGCAAGGGTCATTGCTGTGATTCTAAAAGGTGTATCACATGTGAATACCTTTTACAAACGTAATCATTAACTAGTTATGTTACGAGAAGAACCTATTGAATAAGACAGCATCTTAAATGTCGCTCAACATGCATTAGTTATGTGATTAAATGCCAACGCCAAAGCTGTAAAAAAATGAAAAATAAATATGTAGACCAAAAAATAAATGACCTCAGTACATCATTCATGAACCTCAAATTAGCAATAATTAATAAGAAACTTGACTGTCCTGTAGCCTATTATTTTAACCTTGTGGACCATTAGCTATCAAATTTGAAGATTTGTCCTGTGGAACATGTCTTAAAGGAAGAACAAATCCCTGGATGTACCGTTGAAAATCATTGCAGATGCACTGAACATCCCTGACAATAGTGCCCGATTACTGCATAACTCAGGAGATCTCAGAACTGCATTAATTCCACATGCCAAATGGAATCTTCACTCATGATGCTTTTTGAAAA